>NW_026067911.1:8717764-8896330 GCF_014885135.2 Alexandromys fortis | reverse complement strand
GAGAGAGAGAGAGAGAGAGAGAGAGAGAGAGAGAGAGAGAGAGAGCGCAGGGAGGGATGAGGAAGGAGGCTGGGATGACAAACTGAGGCAAACATTTCTTTGGGCAAACATTTACAATCCCCATTTTTAGATGCTGTGCTTGAGGTGAGAGAGTTTGGTCAGTTACTGCTCCTGTCTACTTTCTCGACTTTTTGGAGCGTATGAACCTCCCCCCCCCCCCCGAAGGAACAGTGTCCTGTGTGGAACGGAAGCTGCTCTATTCAACAGTGTTAAAGTGAGCGGCTGAGGCGGAAGAAACAGTCTCTGTTCCTCCTAATCCATAGTTCTCAGGAGCCAACTCTCGGACAGACAGTTCCAAATTGCTCTGAACTGGTTTGAGCTTTTTCTTTGAAGATTCTCAGGAGTTTCCATTTGCTGGGACTTCTGCTTAAGTGTGTTCTGTGTTAATTTATATGTGGTCCATTTTCCAATTAGAGGAACTCAAACAAAGATGAAAAGGAAGGGATTTGATTCTGGTCAGGCCTCATTATTTCCCAGCTGTTTGCCCCTTATTCCCTGGAGCAGATTAGCAGTCCTCGGGAGGCTGTAATGTCACTCAGGACGCTGTGGGACCTAATCCCACTTGTTAGCACAGACTACAGTTAACGTCTTTTTTTTAAACGAGAACCCTTGGAACAATCACTGTGCTGGTTGTAAAACCACTCAACGACTGTACAGGTCACTCTTTAAATTCAGAAAGAGTTTCCTGTATTTCTTTATTTAGACCAAACTTAGTATTATCTTAACAGTAAAAGTAAAGAATAAAATAAGAAAAAAGATATCTGTAGAAAAGTTTTAGTTTAAAATAATTATTTTGAACGTTTTATTTTAAAATTTAACGGATTGATTAATTTTTAAGCAATAATAATCATTCTTGTGGCTATTTTCAGATGTCTACATATATGGAATCCCATTTCCAATTATATAGGCATATATCCAATTTCAAATGTTTATATAAAATCGCTGCATCTGAGTTACAGGTTAAGAGGTAAGAAAGAAGCACATTTAGCTCCATAAGAAATCTTTGTGGTATGGCTTGAGGGTATAGCTTAGCTGGTGAAATGATCGAGAATTCTGGTTTGATCCCCAGCATCATCTACAGCAGGTGTGGTGCTGCCCACTTGTGAGCACAGCACTCCAGAGATCAAGGCAGAGGGATCAAGAGTTCAAGGTCATCCTCAGTTACCTTGTAAATTAGAGGACAGTCTGGACTCCATGAAACCCTCTCGCAACAGAAAAAAGGAATCTTTACTGTAAATTGAAAGTTTCAAAATTCTTGTTATATGATCAAATGTGACTCCTTCTTTTACTTAATTCACTTTTGCAGTATTGGGAGCTGAAACTTTGTACGTCTATGCCTCGTAGACATGTAGTTATAACATATTCATTCATTTTCATCTTGAGACAGAATGTCACTTTTTAGCCTGCACTGGCCTTGAACTCCCAGCAACCCTCCTCCCTTCTCCTCCAGTGCTCAGATCAGTCTTGAGCCGCGCTTCCCAGGCTCATGTTGGGAATCACAGTAGTGCACAGTAGCTTACACTTGCAGAATACCCTCCAAGGCGGCTTTGTAGTGCTGTGGGCCCCCGTCATTAGGAGATCTGTTCTAGACACTAACTAACTGCAGGGCTCACTCAATCCAACACTGACAGGTGCAGTTGGAAAAGTTTTGCTTTAGAAATTGAAATTTTTACACCCTCTTAAAATATGTGAAGTCATTTAAGAGAGCAGAACACCCTGTAGGTAATCTCTCTCTCTCTCTCTCTCTCTCTCTCTCTCTCTCTCTCTCTCTCTCTCTCACACACACACACACACACACACACACACTCATTGTCGTTATGTAACTCTGGTTGACTTGGAGCTTGCTATATAGACCATGCTAGCTTTGAACTCACAGATATCCTCCTACCCCTGAATCCAGAATGCTGAGATTGGAGGCATTTTCCAAGATGCCTTGATGTAGGAATCCCCTCTGTGTGTTGCTTGTATTGGTTAATGAATAAAGAAACTGCCTTGGCCTAGATGATAGAGAAGAACTTAGGTAGGCGGGGAAGACAGAACTGAATGCTGGGAGGAAGAAAGGCAGAATAGAGGAAAAACATCATGGAGCTGCCAGAATCAGACATGCCATATCTTTTCTGGTAAGCCACTGCCACATGGTAATACATAGATTAATAGAAATGGGCTAAATCAAGGTGTAAAGAGTTAGCCAATAAGATGTTAGAGCTAATAGGCCAAGCAGTGATTTAATGAACACAGTTTCTGTGTGGTTATTTCAGGGCTAAGCTAGCTGGGTGGCCAGGATGAGCAAGTGGCCCTCTCACCTTGCAACAATGCCCAGCAGTTCCAGCTCCCTTATAGGATGTCATCTGTGGGAGAAAGCAGCCATATCTGAAGCAGGGTTGTCCACCCACCTGCCCGTGCAAAGATTCTCCTGATGAGTCGCAGACTGGCTTTTTGCTGAGCCTACCTTGTTGTGGCCTATGAAATACCAGTTTTAGCTTTTACGAGAGTAAAGTTTTAGCTTCAGCTAAAAACAGGCTTATCAATGCTCTTATGCTTTTGGAAACCGACGTTGCCAACTACGTCCTGTTGGAGGAGCCAGGTACACAGCTCTGCTAGGTAAACTCCCCTTCGCCACACTGCAGGAAACTGCATTTACCAGATGGCCTTGGCCTGGAGCCTCTGTGCCAACCTGGGCAGTGTGAATGGGCTATTCAGCTTCCTGCCCACCTAACCACTTCTCCCCCTAGATTTTCAGCAAAAGCTTAATGAGTAGTCCTGACATCTGCCCAGCACGAATGATGGAAGACCATTGCCTCATGGCTCAAAGATGGGATCACCGAATGTCCAGTAGGCTGTGAAAACATTCGCCTGTGACTTAGTCACCATTTGGACCAGGTTTACAGCAGGGGGGTGGGGGAGTTCAATGAGTTGAGTCATCTCCATCTTTAATCCCACCCAGTAGAATAGGCCATGGCATCCAAGGTTGCTGAAGCTCCCTGGGAATGCAGGTAGGGAGCCCCGTGCTAATGTGCACGTATTTGTGTTTGTGTTATGTGGCAGGAGGATAAAGAGGGCTGGATTTAAAGCGCGGTTGAGGAGGTATTCCTTTCTTAGTGCTTACGTCGCCCCACTCACGAGATGACTTGTGAGGAAAGAGGGCAGACGCTTTCCTACAGGACCACAACAGTATGAAGCGGATGGCTCCGCTGCGTCTCCTGTAGAAGTGCCCACACCTCCTGTGGGTTTCAATCTTTAGTTCATTGTGGGTTTGGAGGGGATGTAAGGGGCAGACAGAAAGCAACTCGCTGATACTCCTGTGCCCTACTCCCTACTTAGCCTTCTCTGGAGCTTTGGCCGCATTTCTCCTCATAATTGACTTGTATGAACTTTCCCTTTGTTTTCTGAACTCAGTGGTTATTTGCTACTTCCTTGTGTGGAGGGAATTTAAAAGAAACAACTCTTCAAACGTTCAAAACAAAAGTGATATTTTAATTTAAATATTTATTTTCATAATATATTTTGTGCTTTTTAAGGGTTAGGATATTTTCATTAAGATTAGGATATATATCTTTAATTTTTACTGAAAAAGATTTTAGAGAAAAAAGTGCATCTAACATACCTCCAAAATTAATTATTTGAATGTCAACAATCCAGGTGACAACTGACAAGTTGAAATAACAGAATGTGTGTTTTCTAGGAGCACCATCGATGTGCACTGTGAATTCTCTGCCAGCTTTTTTCCAGATATCACTTGCATGTTCCCTTCATAGTTACAAGGTGAAGAAAAAAAAAAACCAAAAAACAAGTTTAAACATGGTGCCCACCTTGCTTCTTCGGGACTCTCTCATGTTTCTGTGATAGGATTTCTGTTCTCAGCCCAGTTAGCAGTGTCCACAGGATCTGAGGTACACACTGCTCCTGTGCACACTTCTCCTTCTGCATACTTCTCCTTCTGCACACTGCTCCTTCTGCACACTGCTCCTTCTGCACACTGCTCCTTTATGCACACTGCTCCTTGTGCACACTGTTCCTTATGCACACTGCTCCTTGTGCACACTGCTCCTGTGCACATTGTTCCTTATGCACATTACTCCTTGTGCACACTGCTCCTGTGCACACTGTTCCTTATGCACACTGCTCCTTGTGCACACTGCTCCTTGTGCACACTGCTCCTGTGCACACTGTTCCTTATGCACACTGCTCCTTGTGCACACTGCTCCTGTGCACACTGTTCCTTGTACACACTGTTCCTTGTGCACACTGCTCCTGTGCACACTGTTCCTTATGCACATTACTCCTTGTGCACACTGCTCCTGTGCACACTGTTCCTTGTGCACACTGCTCTTTATACTCACTACTGGTTGTGCATACTTCTCCTGTGCACACTACTCCTTGCTCTCCCAAAAGCCTGGAGTAGAAAATCAACACTAGGCAGAGATTTACTCTGTGCTGGCCTTGTAAAAACATGGGAGAGTTTTCTGTTGTCTCCGTGTTTGAAGTGTCACAGACAGAGCATGCTTTTAGTAGTAAACTACCGGAAGCTCGGTGGTGGTGGTATACATCCTTAATCCCAGCACTCAGGAGGCAGCATTCTATTCGAGGTCAGCCTGGTCTACAGAGTGAGTTCCAGGACAGGCTGCAAAGCTACACAGATACTCTGTCCAGAAAAATCAAAATAAATATATAATACATACCTAAATAAAAATGAAAAAGATAGTAGACTATTGGGTCAAGATGAGGAGGCCCTCTAAGGGGGGCTTTGTCTGCTCGAATGCCATCATATGCTGTTGTCTAATACAGAAGTGATGATAAAATTAATGCGATGATTTCAGGCTTTACTTTCATTTTCTCAGAGGCTTGCCATTAACCATAGTGCATGTGTGTATGTGTGTGTGATGTGTGGTTCATGTCCATGATTTGTGTTTTCCTCCAACCCTGTCTGTCATTGACAGAAAACTTCATTTTTTATTCTGCCTACTGCCATGATTTGGGCATCTGTCTGCCATACCCATCATTCTGGGGTTATAGGCACAGGACTATATGTGCCCAGATTTTTGTGGGTAATGGAAATTTGAACTCAGACCCTCATGCTCACAAATCAAGCACTCTTATCTACTTAACCACCTTCTTATCCTCACTTATTCTTTTTTTTTGTGGTCCTCATCTTCTCAGATAGTAAAGATTTTCTCTTTTTTTACTTAGGCACACCTTTATGCCACCTGCACCACCCCTCCCCCACCATCACCACCAAATGCTCATCTGTACCTGGTGGATTTTCTTCTGACATTCCTTTCTCACCTATAATGTGTGGCCTGGGTAATTTAATGCACTAGTGATCATCAATGTCACAAACGTACTGGGAGCCAGGCTCCAGTGGTCCAGTTGTGTCTTGCCAATGGCGCCATCTGCAATCATCTGCTTGATCTTCGGACTCTGAATGTTATGTTTCAGATGTGGTGGGAGGGTGACTCTTAGACAGATTTCTAGGGACTTGGAAATGTCTTATCAGAGTTATTAAGGATGGGGACAGACATGCAAGAGGGACAACAGCCTTCCAGGAACTCCAAGAAGAGTTTAAGACAGTATTGGGACAGACAGTATGGTGGAGTCTCCGAATAGAGCCAGTACCATCACGGAGGAGAAGGTCTCTCCTACTACCTTTGAGGATGGAGGCATTTCACAGAAAGAACCTTCCACGAGCCTCTCTGACAGGTAGGAGGCTGGGAAGGGGTGGGGAGCAGGATGAATGTGGACCAGTCTCTTAACACCAATACTCCTTGATGTTTGCTCACTTCCAGGTAAGAAATGCTGTCTGCAGTGGCCTAGCAGTTGTCTGTTAGCATCTTTGAGAGGAGATAGAACTGCTGTCGAGCAGATGCTGGAGTCTAAAAATACATCCTTTGCACCAGATGCACCGTGTGCCGCTTGTCACTCTCTCCTCCCCATCACACCCCTAGGCATAAGCCACCATCACTGATGGGGTTGCCCAAGGTGATAAACTAAAAGTCGTTCTACTTTACTTCTTTGTATCAATTCCAATTCTGGAAAACAAATAAGCAGCAAGCACCCTTTATTCTCTGTTGATCCCAATGTCTTTTGTCTCTACTTCCTTGATTCATCGATGTGAGAACGGGGCATCCTTCTTCATCCCAGGCGGTTTTAGTCTCCTGTGTTCGCTCTTTGGCTCACTTTCCCTGTGTACAGAGAGAGTAGTCACTGAGAAGTCTCTCATCTCCTTGCTCCTCGTCTAGAGCTTCAGTTGGTTCTCATTAGTCCCATTAAAAAGGAATAACGGCAGCAGATGTAGTTTGTTGCAAGGTCCCGAGTGTGTGCCTGTGTCTCCCCTCTTTTTAATGTTTTCTATTGTGGCTCTTGGGTGTTACTGGTTTATTTGTTCAAATATCCTCTTCATTTAACTTTGAGTAGGGTTATTCAAGGTTCTACCAATACAGTAACTTTAATAGGCAAAAGTCATGCTACTGAAAATTTATTGATATTAATTTATATTATAAATACTTAAATAAATACTTAATAATTTAATAAGACTTAATAATTTAAGTATACATACTTAAATCTAAATTGTCTGATTTTGAGTGTTAATATAACTGACCTGAGAAAATGCATCTGTAGTCTTCTCATTCTTCTTTATTCAGAAGTTTAAATACAAGTGGTTTAAAATTGACTCTTGACAAGTCTTTCTGTGAAAGTCCACCCGAGCCCATTTGTCTCCTGGTATACACAAAGTAAAAAATACACCACGTGAAGGCAATGCAGGACAATTTGATCATCACTGGGTAAAACAAAGCCTTGATATCTACCCGAGAGGCAAAGTGTATTATTCTGTATCTCTGGAGATCAAACATAATGCATAAAAACAAGTCCAATGCATGCACCCAAAAGTAGGCTCTCCTGGTCGCCATCTTATCTTAGTTATTCCGAACCTCATTCTCAGAAGAGAAATTTAGCCAAATCCTCATTTTGAATGAGAGTATTTTGTTCAAGTATAACTCACATTGTTCCCTTCTAATAATGGTGGTATTGGGTTTTCCTGAAATAATTCTAGGAAGTGTTCCCTTTCTCATCATAGGAGGCACCCACACTTCTGTCTCCCTCTGTTTGCTAAGAATTACCTTTAAGATCATTGTAAATATTCCCAGGATCTGTGAGAATGGCTTCCTCTGCCAGGGCTATTTCCCCAGCTCTGTGGACCTTCTTAATTCTGACATAACTTTGACTCTGCGGTGGGAACTCGGATGAGGATGCTTTGTCAACAAGAGGGCGTGGCTCTGTTCCAGGAAGTCTGTTTACAGAATAGCTGCAAGCTGTCTTGGACCATGCACCATAGTTCTGTGACTGCCAGGTCTGGAGGAATTATTGGAGGGAGGTGGGAATCTAAATGTCAGCCTGGATTAGAGCTCAGCTCTGTATTTCCTGCCATGTTTGTTCCATTAAACAGGGCGCACGGAGATGAGTGACAGAGCCTGTGTGGTGGGAAGTGGAGGGGGCAGCTGTGCCCGCGACTCCTGTTTAGAGTGGGTGACCTCATCGAACACACCATTGAGTTTTCAACCTCCCAAGCCATGCCTTTGACTTTCACTCGGAAAGACAATCAGCTTAGGAGAGAAAAAAGTTTCCCCGGAGTAATGGCTTCAACATTTATCCTCCACGAGCAAGATAACATTTGCGATAAATTTGAGCTACCTCCAAAACAGCTTGAGGGACTTCTGTGATGTGTCTGAGAATGTTTGCCAGGCAAAGTTTGCAGAGTGTTTGAAACCAGAAATAGTTTGGTAACTGAATGTTTCCTCATTGGAAGAGTTATGGATTTCTTAAAAAAACAAACAAACAAAAAAACCCCAGAAAACCAACAACAACAAAAAAGCAAAAACAAGTACACATGAACAGTCTGATCTCTTCAACAGAATCTTAATAAGTCCCAGCAGATCCTGGGAGCGGATGCGGTGAAGAAAGACACAGTTTGCAACCAGGTGCTTCTTCTCATGTTCTGTCTGAATACTGTGTCCTCAGTACCAAAGTCTATATCTATGTCAATCATAAATCTTAAACAAATGCATGGTTCATTCGATTGCATAGTTGTTGTTGTTGGTTTTTTTTTTTAAGTCCTATTCCAACATCAGCTAAACCATTTCATTCAAATGGTTTAGCTCTCTTGGTGATTTGGAAGGCTCTGGATTTCTCCTACCTACCCTGCACTCTTCCCATTTTGATTCATGACAAAATGTGGTCAAGAAATGGTTTTGCTTCAGAGAAAGTCTTGGTAAGTGTTATGAAAAGGACCTTCTCCGACATCTGAAATCCGTGCTGCCTGGAGACTTGGACTATTGACACAAAGAGAGAACAGTGGCTTCAAGTTTTTCAGAGAATATAAAATACAACAAGCTGTGCTTACCTTCACAAATTATGATTTCATATGTCTCGAGTACTGCTCAGACAACCTCATCTTTCAAGTCATTATGCTTGAATTCTGAGCGTGTCCACAGCTTGTTGCTTGCTCCTCAAGTTCAGTTCGTTTGTGCCTCCTGGGTCTGTTGGAAATAGCTCTTTGGGACAGAAACTATGTTTCACCTTTGGGATGTCTCCAGCTTGCTCTCTGGTGTAGGAAGCATTTTATGATTTGAGTATGGACTGCGATCAGCATTGGCTCACACGCTCAGCAATACCATGTACACTGCAATAAAGACTCAGAAGCCTGGCTCCTGCTGCTGGCCTTGTGGAAGCCATCACGGTGAACACTGAATTCCAGAGTGAGGCTGGTGTAGACCCAACCAGTTGGATTAGTCTCCAGAAGTTTCCATCCATTCCCAAGAATGTATGAAAATTTTTAAATCATTACACTAGTCAGGCACGTGGGGCAGGATCTTTATGCTTCTGCTTGCATTTTACGGAAAAGCAAACTACTTAATTCTGTGATTTTTTTCCCCTTGTGACCATGAGACCAAGACGACAGTCTATGCGTGATACTTTGTGACTTCATACTTAAGATTATTAAGTAGAGTTGATGAGAATAGCTGAGTTACTAAAAAACTGTGGAAACGTATATGGTTGATTTGTTTCTGAAGAACTTCTCCTATTCCCCTCCTCCAAAATCTCCCTTTTGTTCTTTGAATTACTGTTTGAAATATGTTTGGAGAATGTACGGCTCGTCAAGCTGTAGTCTTGGGCCGCTTCCTTCCTTCCTTCCTTCCTCCCTCCCTCCCTCCCTCCCTCCCTCCCTCCCTCTTTCTTTCTTTCTTTCTTTCTTTCTTTCTTTCTTTCTTTCTTTCTTTCTCTACATCTCACTATTTATTCTCTTTCCATTATTCTTTTCCTTCTTTAATATGTGTGTATTATTTAAGGAATAGCTTTGTCAAATTTTGTAGTAACACAAGTCAATTCTTCATGTAACATTTATCCTATTTTTTTTTGTTTTGTTTTGTTTTTCAAGGCAGGGTCTCTCTGTGTAACAGCCCTGGCTGTCCTGGAACTCACTCTGTCGAACTCACAGAGATCTGCCTGCCTCTGCCTCCTGATTGCTGGGATTAAGGTCATGTACCGCCACACCCAGATAATCCTAATGTTATTTTTTCTTTTAATTAAAATTTTATTTAATAATTTTAGATGGAAGTATTATGTTTATTTAATTTCTACTCTTCCCTGTTCCCCCTTCAAATTCTCCTGTCCTCCTTCTTAAGTTTATAAACTCTTCCATATAAATTATATATATGTATGTATACCCATTTTTATCAAGAGAAAACCCAGCAGTTTTGTGAAATACTCTCAGAAGATTAGCATGCTCCATAATGTTTTTGGGTTGGGGCAGACATTTCCACTTTCTGCAAGAGTTTGTTTTAATTTGCATTTATTTATTTTGAAATTAAACTTCCCTGGCTTGAATCAGGACTCTGGAGTGTTTTCATAGGCTTTAATGGTGCCTAACCCACAGACGAAAGATCCATCCTGGTATCAAGAACACGGTATTTATGGCTCTGGCTAAGCATCTGACTTTCTGATTTATCTTAGAACCAGCTCTCTGTCACACTGTCATTGCATTGTTTGTTTATTTGTTTATGTTTAGTCGTTCTTCTTTGTGTTTGCTTCTTAGCAGTGTTTAAAGAGCTGTTAATTTCATGTTATAATTAAAGGAACACAGTAATTTCATTTTGGCAACATAGGCATGGCTTGAGCTAATTTAGATGCAAGCTATAAAAGCTGTAAAAGCAACAGTCAACTCCTCCTTCCATCCCGCTTCCATCCTCAGAGCTGGTCATAGGATTTTCACATCCCTACATGAGTAGCAATGTGCAGCTTGAGTATGATGCCGGGGCTCTTCTAATAGCTTGCTAGAAAGATTTCAGGAGGAGGATAATATGATAATGAAAAGTAAAACAGAGAGAATCAGTTGCATCTCCAGAGCCACTCTGTGCCTCTTATTGCTTACTTACTAAAAATTTAACCAGGCTAGAATACGAGACTAGGAAACAGAGATTTGATAGGGCTAGTGGATGCCCTAGAGGAACTCAACACATCTCTCCGAACTTCATTTTTCCTCTCAGTGATCTGAGAAAAACTGGGATTTTTGAAGCTTATAAGGTATGGTCTCCCTGTACCCTGTAATCTCTCATGGACTATATGGCATGCATGATTATTTTCGGTTTTGGTACATAACTATTAAATTAAGAATATTACCAATTGAAGGTAGAATGTAAAACTTAACCATTTTCCTGTCAATTCTTGGTTTACTTTCTTTTCTTAATATAAAGATTCTAAAAATTAGATTGTACCAAGAGATAAGAACATCATCTCAACTGAGAAAGACTTGACGGACTCAACGCATTAAGAACTGTTGAAAATAAAATTAAATAATATTATCAATAAACTTTATAACTAAGTTAGGGGAACTGTGATCAATAGCCACAGTGCTTAGCAGTTGAAAAACTGTCTTCTACTTGGCTGCAGTTTTGACGTTTGACACAAGTGAGGGCAAAGATGAGAAATGCTATTATCTGGCTTAAGATAAAGAGTATTAAGTGAGAAGAATGAGAAGTAAGAATTTTTGTCAGGACTCTACAGAGTAGCTTTGGAATCCCAGAAAAATCTTTATGTGAAAAAAAAAAAAAAACCTTTCAGTCTCAGGAATACTTGAAATCAAGAGCTCAAGGTAGAGAAGCAGAGATTTATTGATGTCATGGAGGCAGGGGGTGGAGGAGCAGGGGCCATGGTCACTCAGGAAAAAGACAGTGGATTCTCTGAAGGGACTTGTGGGGTGTGGAACAGTTCAATCACAGAGGGGAAACCGTTTCACTAAGGGGCACATGCTGAAAGCATGGTCTTGGTGGGGCCTAGGATGAGGTAAATGTCAGGGGACAGCCGACTTTGGGGAGAATTGGTGCTCATCATTCAAGGATGACTCAGTTACCCCCAGAGTAAGAGTCATAATTCAGGTTCTCTTCCTGTGCCCGGAGTCCCATGACTCCACACTGTTGTTTTCACCCTTGTTTCTGTCACATGGTGCCCTGTGCCGTGCTGTGACATGGTGGGAACCCTCATAAGCTGTGGGTGCCTGGCCTGGAGTCTCACATCTCCACAAATAGGTTAACCCCAGGCTCTCTTCTCACTCTTCATCACAAATGAGTGCTTTTCATAATACTATGGTTTACAGAAATTAACATTGCAAATGGAAGAAATTCATTCTAGTCACACGGTCCTCACAATCTCTTCTCTCTCTTATTTTTCATGTGTTTTGCTCTCAGAGACAGTGTCCCGTTATGCCACTTAGGCTGATTCGGGAACCTGTGCTCTCCTGGCTTCCCAGGTGCTGAGTGACAGGCATAAGCCGCCTTGCCCAGCTTCCTATCTCTTCTAAGAAGAGGCGACATACTATCATCTTTTCTAACAGGCTCAATATTCACCTAAACAGATTTATTTTTTTTCTGTTTCATAGCCCATACATTCACTTGTAACTGTGCAATGCAAGGCTGTTTGACATCTGTTTCAAATCAGATTTTCCCCTCATTTTTATGTATGCCCTCTTGTTCCATCATCTACATTAAAATTCAAAAGCAGACATGATCTCTTCCATCCTGATCCCTTCCTCTGGTGCAGAACCATAAAATCCATCTTTACGGCCTTGTTTTGCAGGTCTCTTCTGGAAGCCTTTGTCTTCTTGGCCTTTCTCTCTCTCACCTTTGGCCCTAAATCAGGCAAGGTTTTGGGGGTCCTTGTTTTTGGCGTGCCAATGGCTGACACATCTTTCCATCAAGGAAAGAGTTCAACGAGTTGGCAGTCCCAGAGAGGCCTGCAGATTCTCACTCCACAGTTTGCGATCCTTCTCCACAGTCTCTCATTGTCTCTTACATCGTCAGAGTCTTGACAGTCCTTCCCTCCTCAGCAGAGGCATCTGGATACTGTAATTACACGTCGGGCTGTGTGCTGAGTGTGTTGTTCTTTTAAAGAGAGACGAATCCCGATCTTTCTGCTCTTGCTCCTTCTTGCAGGCTTGGTAAAATTCTTCCTTTGAATGGGGTCTTTCTTTCCCAGCAAGGTAGAGCTGTGGAAGGCTGGCGGGAAACATCTGTGTGACATCTCTCCTCCTGCCTGGAGAGCATCCTGCCTGTGGAGCACCGAGGCATACCTTTAATTAACAGAGACAGAAGCCTGTTTTGAGTTGCCTGAGGGTGCAGCTCTGAATTCTCCAGTCTTCTCATGAGAACACTGGCTCTTGCAGTATGTTATTCGGGAAGAGTTGGCGGGTTTACACGTTCAGGAAACACTCTGCTGCTTGGTGCCTGGTGTCTGAAATACCATGATGAATTACCCCATGATTTCTCTGTTTCAGTCGTACGAATGCATAATTAAATCAAATAACTCAATGATAATTCACTTAGAACCTACCTTTCTGGATCAGTTTTCAAATATGATCTATGTTTTATAGTTACAAAAATGGTGAACGCCGAATTGATTATGCCTCTGGGTTTGGAGCCTAAAAGCAGAGTGGTTTACTGGCCGATAGTCTGATCTTTATTTACACAGACATTTAGAGAAGCACAGTATGAGAACACGATCCTGTTGGGCTCACGTGACAATCTCTGCTTTGACTGCATTTTCCAGCTCTGTGGTTTGAAGCATGTTTGTGGAGAAGGCTTACCAAATGTCTCACAGTATTTTTGCTTGCTCCATTTGGTCAAACATCTAAAAATTCTTTGCTTTTGTAAAACCAGTGATTTATAATTCTTGGCCTTAATCCTATTGTAAGTGGGTGGGTGAATCAAATGTATCCTCCCTTTCACGGGTTTGCCAGTGCAGTTGCTTAGGGACAGTTTTGAAGTTGTATACTGGTTAAGGACCCTGGGAACCATTACTTGAGAGGCCTTACTGATGGAATAATAAAACTTAATTGAGTTTTAAATTGTGGCACTTGGATATAAAATGATTTTAAGATCAGTGAAGAATATCACTTTAGGGTGCAAGCCTGATCCTCATCTTGCCTTGGTCTAGGTTTCTGTAAAGTATTTTAAGAAGAAAGCACAATTCAAATTTGTATCAATCTTTAATACAAAAATCACTATTTTATTGTGTTCTCTGACCCTCTTGACATAGTTCTGGTCATCTTGCAGACCGACAGCAGATACCAGGAATATTGACAGGCCATCAGAATGGTGACTGGTACTCATTATGGACTGTATACCGCATTTTGCTTTCCATTTTGTTTTTGTAATACAGTTTTGTTGTACCTTGGACACATCTCTTTGCTGACTGATTTTCTGTAGCTGATGTGTGCTATGAGGGCAGACTTCAACGGTTCCAGCAAAGTCCATGTGTCTTGCAGGACCTAAAATAATGACTATCATCTGGTCATTACTGCACATGTTGGCAGATCCTGCTTTGGAGAGTGGTTCAGTTTATCCCAGTGTCTTCCCCCCAACAAAACAGCCAACATGGAGCTCATTTTCCTACTTACGAGCCCTAATGACTTAATTACCTTGGGAAAATTAGGCTGAATGGCAAACCACAAAGCTTACAAAGTCATTGATGCAACCTGAACAAATATATTTTGACATCAGTTTGACCTCACGTGATACCTTAGTCCACTCATGTTTCATTTGGTGTTTTGATACTCTTACTAGGTTAATTATATAGCAATATAATTAAGCCATTAGTTTTAATGACTTTTCAGAGAAGGCTAATTATCAGACAAGCACCTCCTCAATTCAGACTCTGGCAGATTCCTTTATTTGAGAGGCAGTTAAATTCTGAGGAGGAAACCATTAACAACACAAGAAAGTGTGCTGTACACCCCACTCTTAGGTAAGTGGTGGGATGGATTAGAGAAGGGGTAAGTGTTAAAGCTGGCCTTTGACAGTCAGTCTGTGGTTCAGGCGTGTTGACACGGTCCATCCTGTCCACATGTCCACACTGAGGAGCATCGTTATCTTCCAAGGAGCTATTTGACTCATCTGATGTCATTGTTTCGACAACAGCATTAGAATGTTTCTCAAAGGTTATCAGTTACTAATGGAGCTCTATTCACTAATGAGCTAAGAAGTTCTAATGTAATCCCGGTGTGTGTGTATGTGTGTGTGTGTGTGTGCATATGTGTGCAACACTTTTGTAGACCAGAAGAGGGTGCTGGATCCCCTGGAGCTGGAATGGCAGGCAGGTGTGAGCTGTCAGATTTGGGTGCTGGCTATTGAATTCTTATCTTCTGCAAAAGCAGTGAGCATTCTTTGTGACTGAGAATTGCTCCAGCCCCCAATAGCCTCTCCTTTTAGCGGAGGTAGAAATCTGCCCTCTGCCTTCTTCATGTCTTCTCTCTAGGATAATTCTTCTCATAAAGTTAATTATGGTAGCTACCAAGGACAAAGGAGAAAAACTTGAGAGCTTGCCAAGTCAGTGAAGCCGTCAGATGTCTTGGAGTTTATCCTAGGACATGGTGGCTTGTTGGTGACTCAGGTGCAACCTACATGTCCTTAAGTGTTGATCTCTCTGGGCCTTTTACACTCGCCAAATGCTTCTGGACTCATTGCTGCCTCTTCCCCTCCTGACACGGACTTCATTCCTAGGAACACAGCGGCTACATAAGAACTCTGCATTGGAAATGATGTTCCTAATGATGTAACCAAGCCTCAGTTCCCGATGTACAAACTGAAAACACATCATGTTTTCCTAGGAATTATGAATGTCTGAGGGATGTATATGTTTGTTTAACATTTTTGATTATCATTTCCTCCCTAAGTAATGTGGCTTTCACTAAACTGAGTTGTATCCTGGAGCAATTATAAGCAGTTTTGTAAATATTTGACATAAAATTTAATTTGCATGTATGTACAGCTTAAGTTTCAAGATGAATAAATCTTCGAAATTATGGCCGTGATTAGGTTAAGTTTCTTTTATTTGCATGTAGATGTGAAATAATTATGACTCCAGGGAATATAACTATGTATTAACTTCTTATTTATGTTACTATAAAGTTTGTTAGGTGAAAAGAAACCAAAGACTATTATCTTTGTTCACAGTATTAGGTATGACAAATTCTCATCTATTCTGGGGTTCTGCTGGCAAGTAAAATTTGGTGGTTAGAATGGAACAAAAAATAAAAGTTGAGTTTTTAAATATATTCTGGGTAGGCTAAGTATAAGATTGCATGGGAGAGGAACAAACTACAGAGGCTGTGGATAAACAGTTGAATATATGTACTCCTCATATTCTACATGTAAAATTATATCCATATTATAACACAAAACATATGTGGCATCCTTAGCTTGACTGGACTTATTGAATATGCTTATAGGCACTTTTCTCCAGCGTTTTAAATAATGACATACAATTTTAAAGGTTGCTTAAGGAATGTATGTCCAACCTATCTGATGATTAGGCAGTATAAGGATACATAGAACAATGAGAAGGCAAGGTGAAACGCATTGATACAAAATTCGGAGCTCAAGGAATGCCAGGATAGGCATCTCAGCGGTGATTAAGTCCTCATAGGCTGCTCTCTCTCTAAACGGAGGAGTCATGATAATCTGCTTGTCTGGATATGATTAGCTCATTAGGAAAAGACTGTGAGGTCATTAAAAAAATTAACATATTCCAGGTGCATTCCCCTCCTGGCTCGATGCCACTGTGGAAATGTGTTCATTCATCTGGAACCAGGGAAAGTCTAATTTAATTCAGATGTGAAGATAGCAGGCCATCGGCTTCTCTGCACTGGGCCACCACCCCTTTGTTGGCACAGAAGTGCCCAGGACCTGAGCTTTTTAACACTGAGTTTTACATGTTTCAGCGGATCTATTTCACAGAAGCAGTGTTTCCAACATCGAATTTCACCAACATAGCGTTTGACGAATACACTGCAATGGGGGGCGGGGGGTATACTGATTTGCATATTATTTGCAAGGATACAGTTATATTTCAAGACGTATGGAATAGGGTAGTTAGCCCATTTATGTGCATGGTTGCAAACATCTTTATCTGATTTATTTATTAACTTAAAAATTGTTTTTGAGAGCCTGCTGTGTTTTGCACTCTGTCTAGGTTATGTCCTGATGAAATACATCCCTTCAAACAAAACACTCTCTGTGTTCATTGTGTCTCCGAACGCCATAGTCTTCACGTATGAACACAAAACAATTTAGCAGTGATTTTCATCTCATTAATTCTCCTATCACCAAGATTCTTTCATTCGTATATTAGTTATCAGAAGTGTTTTCAGAATGTATCTAAATACTAAAATCTCAAATGTGACATTGTTTTCTTTCTTTTTTAGTTACTATTTTATTTATTTCTATGTTGAAATAAGGAGCGGCGGGGCTGCGTCCCCAACACCCCAGCCTCTTGGCTAGCTCATGCCCGAAATAACAACACACAAACTGTATTCATTTAAAGAACTGCTTGGCCCATGAACTCTAGCCCTTACAGGCTAATTCTTGCACCTGGACTAGCCCATTTCTAATGATGTGTGTAAGCACCCCAAGGTGCGCTTACCGGGAAGATTCTAGCCTCCGTCCATCGTGGATCTGAGCTTCATGCGTCTGCCTCAGAGTGCAGAGCTATCACGTCTACCCGGGAGAGCTGAGCATGGCGTCTCTCCGGAAGCAGAGCAGAGTCTGACCTCACTTCCTCTTCTGCCCAGAATTCTATTCTGTTTACTCCTCCCATCTATGTTCCAAGCCATGAGGCCAAGCAGCTGGTTTATTATAACTTAACCAATGAAATCAACAGATTGATATATGACACTCCCACATCATTTCTAGTTGTATTTTATGTGTCTGGGTGTTTTGCCTTCATGTGTTTTTGTGCACCTCATGTGTACTGGTGTTGGAAGAAGAGGGTGTCAGAAACCTTGGGACTGGACTTGCAGACCGTTGTGTGCTGCCGTGTGAGTGCTGGCAATGACACACAGGTCCTTTGGAAGAGTAGCAGTGCATTTAGTCACCAACCCAATTCCCCAGTCTCTGTTTTTTGGTTTTTCGAGACAGGGTTTCTCTGTAGCTTTGGTGCCAGTCCCGGAACTAGCTCTTGTAGACTAGGCTGGCCTCGAACTCACAGAGATCCGCCTGCCTCTGCCTCCTGAGTACTGGGATTAAAGGCGTGCGCCACCACCGCCCGGCCCCAGTCTCTGTTTTTAATTTTTTATTTGCTGTGTGCTGTACAGAGGGTTTCAGAGAACCTGGACCTGAAGTCACCCAACGCAGGCTCAAGGAACCAAATCCAGGTTCTCTGGAAGAGCAGCAAGGACTCTTAACCACTGGCCTATATTTCTGGGTCTAAATCTTAAATAAAGAACTTCGTGGTATTATTATGAAATAAATCGCACAGGGATGAAAACCATGGAGACGCAAGCATTCCTGAACTTCTAAAAATTAATTATTTCTTCTTTTCAATTTTAAAGCAGAGTTTAAGCCTTTCGAAGTGTTTTTAAGTTCACCCCTCTTTCCTGCTGAGTCTCACACAGAGGAATGGGCCTTTCCAGGAGGATTCCTTACTTCTAGGTTACACAGGCAGCAGAGCTCACAAGAATGCCAGTTTTCAATACCTCCAATCATTATGTTACATTTACTTTCTCTGAGGCAAGTCTATTTTAATTATGTCGTCATGTTTATATACTACATGTTTATATAGTTGAGTAGTAAATGGCAACTGGAAAGAAAAGAGAAAAATATCAGGCTGCAATTCAATTTCCCAAGGTTTCCCTTGGGGGCTGGATGTCCCCGCAGCACCACCTTCTAAGCTTGCACCTTGTCATTCCAGGGTGCATACCCCCCATCTAAACACGGGGAGTGAGAACTACCCTGTGTGTCATTTCCTACATCCCATCCAAGCCATCGGCTCTTGTTCTTATTTCTGCTGTGTATCAGCCAAACCTAAATGTTTAAATTCACTCCCTGAGTCCTCTTTTCTTAAGTTCAGTGAATGCAAGTGAGATCTTACATAGCAATTCTGCTATGAAATAGTCTGGAAAATTGTGGCTATTTCTGTTCTCTAATCTAATTTACTCTCTGATGTTAGGGATTATGTATGCAATCTATATTCTCTTTATCTTAAATGGACCAAAAAACTTGTGTGTGTGTGTGTGTGTGTGTGTGCGCGTGAGTGTGTGTGCGTGCGTGTGTGTGTGTGTGTGTGTGTGTGTGTGTGTGGTTACACCTTTGAATTTTTAGGTTTTGGTAACAGAATGTGAAAGCTCATTTTACAAATCATATTTATTCTTTGTTAACTTCATCCATATATACAGTGCATTTTGAGTTCTCTCACCTTCTCTTGCCTCACTACCGCCCCAAGATTGCACAACTGTTGAGAAAAGTATTACAAGAACAAAGCGTGCTGAGAAGATTGGGAAACTCCAGAACCAAGAAAATGGAGGACAACATGCAGAGGATCAACATCTGGCCTTGGAGTTGATGTTCAGGAGACTGAAGTTGGACCCTGCCCTGCTAACCCAGGTGAGTGTAAGTGGCTGAGTGTTTGACCTATCACTTCATTAACCAGACCACAACCAGACATCTGAGTTCAGAGTCAGTCTCTCTCCCCACCTGAAAGCACCAAGAAGCTAATGTAAAAGTGAAGCTAGAGAGGGCAGCCCATGTGGTGGAAGGAGAACGCTCTCGTCTCCAAAGCTGGTACCAGGGAAGCATCCCAGGGTGGCTATCGCTTGTAAACGCATCTACCCTGACAAACTCCTTTTAATTAATATAAGTATAAAAGTTGATTTTCTACTTTCTCGCATATTTGGTTTCACCCCACAGCTTACCTTTTCTTCTCCTGGCATCTCAATAGTCTATGAATTTTTAAATCCTAAGACCAGTAGGTCTTCACGGTCATGTCTGGTTTATGTATCTTGATGCAGGAATTCTTTCTTAAAAATTCCCAGGGATGCACACCTTTAATCCCAGTGCTTGGGTGATGGAGGCAGGTGGACTCTATGAGTTTGAGACCAGCGTGGACACAGAGCAAGTTCTAGAACTACTAGAGCTACACAGAGAAACCCTGTCACAAAAAGAAAGAAAGAAAGAAAGAAAGAAAGAAAGGAAGGAAGGAAGGAAGGAAGGAAGGAAGGAAGAAAGAAAGAAAGAAAGAAAGAAAGAAAGAAAGAAGAAAAGAAAAGAAAATTTTCAGGATCCTTGGATCCTTGGTGTGGGAGTCTCCTCTGTGTATTGCTTGTATTGGTTAATGAAGATAGAAACTGCTTTGGCAGTTATTTTTACTGAGTTATACATTTTTCTCTGATCCCATCCCTTCCTACCCCTCTGCTTTTATCCTCTCTTGTGACCATCATGCTCCCAATTTATTCAGGAGATCTTGTTTTTTTCTCCTCCCTATTTAGATCCATCTATTTCTCTCTTAGGATCCTCTTTGTTGTCTAGGCTCTCTGGGGTTGTGAACTGTATTTTCTGGCTAGGTTTTCTTTACTTTCTGTCTAAAAGCCATTTATGAGCGAATACATATTATATTTGACTTTCTGGGTCACTCAGTATTTTTTCTAAATTATTTTATTGCCTGAAGATTTCAAGATGTCATTGGGTTTTTTTTTTTTTTTTACAGCCGAGTAATACTCCATTGTGTAAATGTACCATATTTTCCTTATCCATTCTTCAGTTTAGCACATGTCCTTGCCATATGATTAAATATCCTTTGGGTATATATATATATATATATATATATATATATATATATATATATGTATATATATATATATTTAAAGTTGTATTGCTGGGTCTTGAGGTACATTGTTTCCTAATTTTCTGAGAAACTACCACACTGATTTCCAAAGTGGCTGTACAAATTTGCACTCCTACCAGCCATGGAGGAGCATTCCCCTTACCCCACATCTTTTCCACCATAAGCTGTCATCAGTGTTTTTGATCTTGGCCATTCTTACAGGTAAAATATGAAATCTCAGAGTTATTTTTATTTGCATTTCTCTGATGGCTAAGAATGTTGAGAATTTCCTTAAGTATTTTCTGGGTATTTGAGATTAGTCTGTTGAGAGTTCTCTGTTTACCTCTGTACACCATTATTTTTATTGGTTAATTATTTGTTCTTTTGATGTCAAGTTTCTTGAATTCTTTTGTACATTTTGGAGATTAGTCCTCTGTCCAATGTGGGGTTGGAGAAGATCTTTCCTAATTTGTAGGCTGCCGTTTTGTCTTGTTGACCATGTCCATTGCTTTACAGAAGCTTCTCAGTTTCAGGAGGCCCATCTATTAATTGTTGTTCTCAATGTCTGTGCTACTGGGGTTATATTTAGGAAGTGGTCTTCTGTGCCAATGCATTCAAGTGTACTCCCCACTACCTCTTCTATGAGGATCAGTGTTGTTGGTTTTATGTTGAGATCTTTGATCCATTTGGACTGGAATTTTGTGCATGGTGACAGATATGGATCTATTTTCAATCATCTACATGTTGATATCTAGTTATGCCAACAATATTCATTAAATATGTTTTCTTTTTTCCGTTTTATAATTTTAGCTTCTTTTCAAAAATCAGGTATTCATAGATGTGTGGATTGATAGCTGGGTCTTTGATTTGATCTCATTGGTTCTCCTGTCTGTTTTTATGCCAGTACCAGGCTGTTTTAATTACTGTAGCTCTATAGTAGAGTTGAAGTCAGGGATTGTGATGTCTCCAGAAGTTCCTTTACTGTATAGGATTGTTTTACCTATCCTGGGTTTTTTTTTTTTTTCATATGAAGTTGAGTATTGTCCTTTTAAGATCTGTAAAGAATTTTGCTGAGATTTTGGTAGGCATTTTATTGACTCTGTAGATTGCTTTTGGTAAAATTGCCATTTTTCCTATGTCAATTCTACTTACCCATGACCATGGGAGATCTTTCCATTTTCTGGTGTCTTCTTCAATGTCTTTCTTTAGAGATTTAAAGTTCTTGTCATACAGGTAGGTCTTTCACTTGTTTGTTTAGCGTTATCCCAAGATATTTTATGTTATTTGTGGCTACTGTGAATGTTGATGTTTCTCTGATTTCTTTCTCAGCCCATTTATCATCTGAATAAAGGAGAGCTACTGATCTTTCTGAGTTAATCTTGTATCCTGACACATATGTAGAAGTGTTTATGGGTTGTAAGAGTTCCCTGGTAAAGTTTTTGGGGGTCACTTATGTATATGATCCTATCATCAGCAAACAGTGAGAGTTTGACTTCTTCTTTTCCAATTTGTATCTCCTTGCTCTACTTTTGTGGTCTTATTGATCTAGCTAGACCTTCAAGTACTATATTGAACAAATATAGAGAAAGTGGACAAGCTTGTCTCATCCCTGATTTCAGTGGGATCACTGGGAGTTTCTCTCCATTTAGTTTGATGTTGGCTATTGGCTTGCTGTATATTGCCTTTTTTTATGTTTAGGTATGTCCCTGGTATCCCTTCTCTCTAAGACTTTTTATCATGAAGGGGTGTTTAATTTTGTTGATGACTTTTTCAGCAACTAATGAGTTGATCATGTGGATTTTTTCTTTCAGTCTGTTTATATGGTGACTTACTTCGACAAATTTTCATATGTTGAACCATGCATTTCTGAGATGAAGCTTATTTAATCATGGTGGATGATTTTTCTGATGTGTTCTTGAATTTAGTTTAACAGTAATATATTGAGTATTTTTGCATCAATGTTAATGAGTAAGATTGGTCTATAATTCTCTTTCTTAGCAGTGACTTTGTGTGATTTGGGTATCAGGGTTACTATAACCTTGTAAAAATTGTTTGGCAATGTACCTTCTGTTTCTATTATGTGCAACAAGTTGAGGAGTATTGGTATTAGTTCTTCTTTAAAAATCTTGTACAATCCTGTGCTTAAATTGTCTGGTCTGAGGTTTTTTTGGTTGGGAGACGTTTGATGACTGTTTCTATTTCCTTAGTGGTTATAGTTCTATTTAAATTGCTTATCTGGTCTTGATTTAAGTTTGGTAAGTGATTTTTATCTCGAAAATTATTCAAAATTTGTCAATTCTGCAATTTTTGAAGTATGACCTGATGATTCTCTGGATTTCTGCTGTGTCTGTTGTTATGTCCCCCTTTTTATTTCTGATTTTATTAATTTGGATATTATTTCTCTACCTTTTGGTTAGTTTGGTTAAAGGTTTGTCTATTTTGTTGATTTTCTTGAATAGCCAATTCTTTGTCTCATTGATTCTTTATTTATTTATTTATTTATTTATTTATTAAAGATTTCTGTCTCTTCCCCACCGCCGCCTCCCCTTTCCTTCCCCCTCCCCCAATCAAGTCCTCCTCCCTCATCAGCCCAAAGAGCAATCAGGGTTCCCTGCCCTGTGGGAAGTCCAAGGACCACCCACCTCCATCCAGGTCTAGTAAGGTGAGCATCCATGAAACTGCCTAGGCTCCCACGAAACCAATAGGTACAGTAGGATCAAAAACCCATTGCCATTGTTCTTGAGGTCTTTATTTATTTATTAAAGATATCTGTCTCTTCCCTGCCACCGCCTCCCCTTTCCCTCCCCCTTCCCCAATCAAGTCCCCCTCCCTTGTCAGCCCAAAGAGCAATCAGTGTTCCCTGCCCTGTGGGAAGTCCAAGGACCACCCACCTCCATCCATCATTGATTCTTTGTATTGTTTTCTTTATTTCTATTTTGTTGATTTCAGCTCTCAATTTGATTATTCCTGTCATCTAGTCCTCATGTGTGAATTTGCTTCTTTTTGTTCTAGAGCTTTCAGGTGTTCTGTTAACTCTCTATTGATTTCTCTAACTTCTTTATGTAGGCATTTAGTGCTATGAACTTTCCTCTTAATATTGCTTTCATTGTGTCCCATAAGTTCGGGTTTGTTATGTGGTCATTTTTGTTGAATTTTAGGAAGTGTTTAATTTTTTTATTGCTTCCTTCGTCCATTAGTGATTCAGGCGAGCATTGTCCAGTTTCCATGTGTTTGTGCACTTTCTGAAATGAGGGCTAGTGTTGACTTCTAACTTTAAGCCATGGTGATCCAATAAGAGACATAGATTCCTTCCATTTTCTTGGTATCTGTTGAGTTTTGCTTTGTTTCCAAGTATGTGGTCAACTTTTCAGAAGGTTCTATGAGTTGCTGAGAAGAAGGCAGATTCTTTTCTGTTTTGATGAAATGTTTTACAGATGTCTGTTAAGTCTATTTGAGTCACAACATCTGTTAGTTACCTTATTTCTCTGTTAAGTTTCTGTCTGGCAGACCAGTCCATTGGTGAGAGTGGGGTGTTGAAGTCTCCCACTATTAGTTTGTGGGGCTTATTGTGTGGTTTCAGCTTTAGCAATGTTTCTTTTACATATTAGGGTGCCCTTGTATTTGGGGCATAGATGTTCAGTATTGAATTTCCTCTTGATGGATTTTTCCTGTGACAAATATGAGATGTCCTTCTTTGTCTCTTTTGATTGATTTTAAAGTTTATTTTGTTAGATATTAGGAGAGCTACACCAGCTTGTTTCTTAGGTCCATTAGATTGGAAAGTTTTTTCCCAACCCTTTACTCTGAGGCAATGTCTGTCTTTGTGTTTCTCATATGCAGCAGAAGAATGGATTCTATTTTCATACCCAATCTATTACCCTGTGTTTTTTATAGGTGAGTTTAGTCCATTTATATTAAGGAATATTAATGACCAGTGATTGCTGTTATGTTCAAATCCATGGGCCCCCACAAAAGCCAACAAAGGAGACCGAATCCCATATGTAAAAGCAAAGAGCCTTTATTTTAATCAAGTTTGCAAATTCGATCTCTCCACATGTCCAACCTATTGGAATATCCAGAGAGCCCCGAGCTCAAGTAAAATTGCGTTTTTATAGTAGTAAAGGTGGGGGTGAGGGGTCTCTGAGGTTCAGGACCCCTGATTGACTAACATTTGTCTAGGGGTGTCCTGGTGAAGTGCTGACAGATGTTTCTATTTACAGTGCTTGGAATGGCAGGAATTTCCTTTGAATGGTCTGCTCTTGGGTGGGGGTCAGGTAATCTACCTGACATTGTCTCAGGGTAAACTATTGAGACTCTAGACTCCATTTAAATTTATCGATGGCCAGAGTCCCAGGTGATAATGGTTGGATGGCTCTCTGTCCAGATTTAGATTATCTTGGCTGGCCCTCACAATTGCTAGTTCCTGTTATTTTAGTTTCTGTTGTTCGTGATGTTATTGTGTGTGCTTTTCCCTTCTTTGGGATTTGTTGCTGTGAGATCATCTATTGTTTGTGTTTTTGTGGGTGTAGCTGACTTCCTTGGATTGGAGTTTTCCTTCTAGTACTTTGTGTAGGACTGAATTTGTGGCTAAGTGTTGGTTAAATTTGGTTCTCTTGTGGGACATCTTGTTTTCTTCATCCATCATGATTGAAGTTTTGCTGAGTATAGTAGTTTGAACTGGCATCCATGGTCTCTTAATATCTACATAATGCTTGACCAGGACCTTCTGGCTTTCATTGTTTCCACTGAGATGTCAGGGGTAATTCTGAAAGGTATGCCTTTATATGTTACTTGGCCTTTTTCCTTGGCAGCACTTAATATTCTTTGATCTATATGTTTAGTGTTTTAATTATTATATGATGAGGGGACTTTTTATGGTTCTGTCTATTTGATGTGTTATAAGCTTCTTGTATTTTCATAGGCATGCCCTTCTTTAGATTGGAAAAGTTTTCTTCTGTTATTTTGTTGAATATATTTTCTGTGCCTTTGAGTTGAACTTTTTCTTCTATCCCTATTATTCTTAGGTTTGATCTTTTCATGGTGTCTCATATTTCATGGATATTTTATGTTAAACTTTTGTTAGATATATCATTTTCTTTGACAGATAAGTCTATTTCTTCTATTGTATCTTGAATGCCTGAGATTCTCTCTTCCATCTCTTATATTCTGTTATTTATGCTTGCATTTGTGGTTCTTGATCATTTACCCATATTTTCTGTTTCCAGAATTCCCTTTGTTTGTGTTTTCTTTATTGTCTCTATTTTGGTTTTCAAGTCTTGAATCATTTCCTTCACCCATTTGATTGTGTTTTGTTGGTTTTCTTTAAGGGATTTGTTGATTTCTTCCAATTTTTTGTTTGTCTTTTCCTCCACTTCTTTGAGGAACCTTTTCATTTCCCTTTTAAGGGCCTCAATCATTTTCTTAAAGTTATTATTATTATTTTGCTTTTGAGACAGGGTTTCTCAAAACCTGTAGCTTTGGAGCCTGTCCTGGACCTAAAGTTATTTTTAAGGTTGTTTTCTTCTGCTTCATCTGTGTTGAGGTGTTCAGTTCTTGGTGCTGTAGAACCACTAGGTTTTGGTGGTACTGTGTTGCTCTTTGTGTTGTTGAATGTGTTCTTATCTCGTTGTCTACCCAATTTTTCCTCCAATTGGTGTAGTTGGGACTGTGTCTCTGGTGACCACTCCTCCAGGTGCCAGTGGTTCCAAGGCTCAGATGGTCCTTCCTCATGGTGGAGTTAGGACCAAGTTCTGATCATGTTGAAGGTTGCTTGATACTCCCTGAGGTCTTTGGGCCTGCCTGCTCCCGGGGGGTTCTTGGTCTGCCTGTGGAGATGCAATCTTATCACACTGTAAGTGGAGTTGATTGGTGTCTACATCTCAAGAACGAGGAAGGATCTTTGGAAAGAAAATTTGTAAATAAAAAGTACACATGGATTTCTCATTTCCTTGAGGGTGCACAACAAAGTTAATTTTTTTTTATCATGGAATCTTCCTCGGTTCTATTTCATATGTGTGGCAGATTTTCATCCATGCTTGGAAATCAGCGAATATCTTTTCTGTGTTTTCTCTAGAAGCCGCGAGGCTTGATTTAAATAAATATTGACATTTCCATCCTATTTCTATCAGATCATGGTTATGTCTTAGGAACTTGCTTTCTTACACATTTCGTGTAGTAACATTTGTGAATGGAATCTGTTAACCGGGATTGATGCTATTCATGGGGCTGGGGTTGTCTCTTTGAAGGCTTCTGTAGCAGAAACCATCATTTGCATATTCATTCTCCACAGCTAGCCAGGGCTAGTCTATCAGAACCTCCTGACTTTGATCTTGCTCATTGACAAACTGGTTTTCAGGGCCCCCATTGTTTCCTGTTCCTTTGTTTTTGTTCACACACCCACATTTGCTTTTCCTTGGGGATTATTTGGGTTCACTGCCATTTTTATGTCAACTAAAGTGCTGCAGCAATGACCTCCCCACTCCCACGGAGGCTGGACTAGTTCTCAGCCTTTGTTTCCTGGGTCCCTCTCAGCAGTCATGCTGAGGGCCGTTTTATGAAGACCAGGCAGGTTTGATTTCTTGGAAGGATTCCTGGGAACCCTGTCACATGAACTTCAGCAAAGTCTGCCTCTGATAAACAAGGACGCTATTCAGATTCCAGGCCGCGAATGAGTAAGCGGGCACAGCTGGAGAACAGGCTAACATCACACAACAGCATGTCCTCTGGGTATGAGCCCTTCACAGTGGCTGGTTAGTTTCCTTCCGGGAGTCATGCCAAATGGTGTCACTCAGCTGACAGCGAGCCACCCAGCAATGTTCTGCCATCCCCACTTTTGTCTTTATGATAGGCAACTGCTAAAACCAAATCTCAAGTTCAGTCAGAAAAGACTTTCTTTTACCTTTCTTTACCTATTATCTATTTATTAACGTTCAAACAATAGAAACTAGATCTCATGTTTGTGGATGTATTTGCAGCTGATGCATTAAAATTTGAGTTTTATAAATAAATATAAATAAAAACTTTCCAGAGTTGGCTGGTGGCCATGTTGTATAACATTTTGAAGACAATCTACACTTTTTCATGGCTAGGGAATTTCACTACCTGGCTTACAACCATTTACTTTTTATTAGTGATACAAGTGTCTTTTCCAATATTAGTTAATACCAGAGTTGTATAGTAAAGTGTTTAGCTTTGTGGGGGGGCGGTGGGCAGGGTGACAACTGGCTCTCTAGAATTCCTCTGGTGGCAGGGAGTCTTTACTTTTAATGGTGAGATTGGGGCATTACTGAGATGACAGAGGAATCGATCTAGGAGGTCCCTGGATGGGAGCTGACCATGCTGGAAGGAATTGTCACATGACCAGGAAGCTCAAGCATGATCTGTGCAATACATTTCTAAAGACACATAACTGCCAGTGGTTCAGCTGGGGACGAGGAACAGGGGAACCTTGGAGCCCCTGGCCAGCAAATATAACCAATAAGAAAAATAGGTTCGGTGAAATACTGTCTCAGAAAGAGAGGGGAAGGGAGATAGATCTAAGACACCCAAGATCACAAGGTCAAATTCTGACTTTTACACATAAGGTATATATGAACATATGTATATTTTACACTTATTATTTCCAAAACCATAGAATTTTGCCGCTTAATTCTTTACTTGCTAAAATACTCACTGGGGTGCATTACCACTATTCCCATGTTGATAAGCTGCCATTCTGTAGTGAAGAGACATATGGAGAAAAGCTTCTCAGTTTTTGACAAAGATGCAATTACTGTTTCTTTTGATTACACAAATTCCTGCTTGCAGTTATTTTTTACAAAATTGGATTGAGGGTTCTGTGGTGATTGCTTGGTAGCTTGAATAAGACGCCAGTTTACATTGTGTTACCAGATTTAGGTAAGCTACCATTTGATTGTGCCCTGGTTGTTATATGTTAGACTGAGAGACTGTTAGCGTGACCATTTTTGATTTCATAACCTATAATATTGCTTTGTGTTTACATACACAAATGCACATATACAAGCCCAATCGTAACTAAGGAGAAGCTGATTGCTTTAGACAGATCAATGTTTAAGGCTTAGTTATCTTCAAATCTCTATGGTGACCTAGAAGCAAAAGCTATATTGTAGCAGATTTAACTGCATTGTTAGTATATATGTAATAGACACATATATAATATTATACATAATATATACATACATAGGAACTTGAGAGAATGTTGTATATTTTATCAAATTTGTTTCTTTTATATGAGATTGAAACACCTTTAAAATATGACTAGTTCTATGTGTGATAATGACTATTACAAACATTTGGTAAAGTAAGTATATTTTGAATAAACCATTTAAGACGTTGGCAGTTTTTCTGTGTTGTCATAGAAACTAGTCTGTTAGATTTCTATTTTAAAATAGTATCAATTTTGTTGCATTTGTTTTAAGGCGCCTTCGAGTTATTCTGAGGTTACTGATACATTTCAACCAACTATTTATATGTTTTTAATAGTTTTGCCTATTTGGTATAATTAACCTGAAAAATATTCTAAGCTTTTAATATAAATTCCTATATATCTGAATTTTTATATCACATGGAATGGCAGTTAAGTGTCAACAGGGACATCCCTCTGGAGGCTAACCAAAGTGACAGAGCAGCAAAATGCTTTATAAATACCCGCGCTTACACACACAGAGAAAAGAGGCTGCCACCTAAGTGGAGAAGCCCCTCCTGACACGGACTGTGGTGAACGCAGAGACACTTTGCTGCCCAAGAGGCTGAAAATAAGCAACTTCTGCGGTGCCAGCCATAGGTAACTCATGTAGCATCACCAATGGGAGGGCAGATTCAGGCAGAAGTTGAAAGACGGTGCTAAGGGCTACAAAACATTCTTCTTACGGTTCAACACAACCCAACTCATTAATTCACACCAATTGTACTCACCTGAACTAGGTCCGTGTGAAGGTACCCTATTACCGATCAGACAAGGAGAGGGGATGGGCTCGTGGAACCCCACCATGTACCTCTGAACTACTTTTCATTGAGTCTGAGATAGGGGGAGTCACTGTTTTTAGTTCTGCACCCTCTGCTGAGCCCACAAGGCTCAGACCATGGTTACACAGATGGCCCTAGTTAATCTCAATGGGCCACAAAACAAGATAAGGTGTTGTGAATCCTGAGAGAGATTTGTCAAGAAGGGAGACAGGGAGGTGGGAGCTGAGGGGTCGGTATGCAGCAAGTACAATGTGAAATTATCAAAAGAAATAATAAACACAAAACTTTTAAAGAAATTGGCTGAGATTTTTATCCATGTCTGATAATCTCAGCAATAGGAAGGCAGGAGGATTGCTACAAGTCTGAGGCATACCAAGGATACATAGAAAAACCTGGTTTCAAAACAAATCAAATACACCTGAACCTCTTTCATCTAAACCTGGAGCCTTCAAGCTAACTGGTTAAAGCGAGTGGCTTTCCATCACCGATTAACTTGAAATAAAAATGTCTTAGTCAATCACAAACAGCCCGGCAGTCAGTTGATGTGACTAGAAGCTTCATCACCAGCACACGCATGTTGGTTTACACCAGGATACGGCAGCCGGCTCCTGGTCCCTTTGCTCAGGCAACTGCAGAGTGCTCCAAAGGCTTTGTGCACGTCTGCCAGGTTCTAAGTGCTGGCTCACTGGTTCAGGAGTCCTTTAGTATTTAAACAAACCTGCTTAAATTTACTTTTTCTGTAGAGTTCTTTTCACAAAAGAAAGATACATCTCTGATTTATGCTCACTTCAACATTCCCCTAGGGGCAGGAAAACCAAGTGTCTGTGTAATGGGGTGGCTGGAGCAGTCTGACAGACCAGGAAGTCTGGCTTCTTCGCCAGATTGCCCTGAAGTGGTTGAGTTTTTCTTCCTTAGCAGGGTATCTGGGACGGGAGAGATAAAGGATTTGTTTAGATTGTCTGCATCACTTCAGGATCAGATTTTGGGTTTTTAAGCTCTTACACTCCTGGTGACTACTTTAAACATTTCTGGACATTTGCCTCGTCTTATCTCTTAAAAATTGTATCTCTATGTCTTGAAATATATCTTTTGAGAAGCATGAAAAAGAAAGGAGACATGACCCCACCCAAGAAGTTCAATAACTCACGTGTTTTTGTTCCTCCAAAATGGAGATACACAAACTATCTGACAAAGACTTCTAAGTAATTTCCTAAGGAAACTCGATACACCAAGACAACAGAGAAACAATTTGATAAAATCAGGGAACACTAAATATCTCAAACTAGAAATTAATCAGAGATCAAAACAAGCTCCAAATATTAAATTCTAGAGCTGAAAAATGCAACAAAAGAAAATTTGGAAATGTGAAAATATTAACAGCAGAAAAGAGGAAACTGGAGAAAAACTGTGGAAAGTTCAAGAAAGTTCGTTTTGAAAATGCTATCAGGATAGTTTTAGGGGAAAGAAGAAAAAGAATAAAAATAAAATTTTAAGAGTGATGTTTCCCATGTTGCAGCCAGAGACCACATTGATGTCCACGGTCTGTGCTACCACCAGCAACCACCACGAGGAAGTGCATGAGTCATGCTTGGCACCGGTTGCTGTGGGTAAGGGAGCTTCTTCTGCTACATTATCAGTGATTGCAGACTCACAACTGAAAATGAGAGATACTGAAGGCTTTGGCAATAACTCCTCCCCTTCCCCCGAAGAAACAGCCCAGACAGGAAACTGCTGTAGAGAGTCCTTCAAAACTGTGATAAAGCTGTGGAAGTGTAGTTCTTCACGGTTGATGGCTTCTGTAGGACATGGTGAAGGGCTTAGTTATCTATAAAGGGGTGGCCACTGAGAGTTTAACTATGAGTATATGGACAACACAAATAAATTGGACTTGGGTATATTTCTTTCTTTTTTTTTTTTTTTTTTTTTTTTTTTTTTTTTTTTGGTCGGGGGCAGGTGAGGAGCAAGGATGAGAGGGTGGACCTAGGAGAAATGGAAAACAAAAGTGATCTGGGTGCATTGTATGAGATTCCCAAATAATAAATAAAAATAATGTGTTGTGGGGAAAGAGTAATGCTATGAGAGCAAATATGTAGATTGTGGGGATGGTGGAGAAGATGAGAGAGCGTTTATTAAATAAGTTATAAAGGAAAGAAGAGTCAAGAAAGATTCCTAGAATCATAAAGCAAATAGCCCGAGGGGTGCAAAAGAGGCTAGAAGCAGCTATCTAAGACGTCTTGAGAATCAAGACTAGCTAACAAAGAAAGGGAAGACACAGTTAAAATGATGAAAGAGAAACCACCGATAGTATCACACCCAGTAGAGCTGTCCTTCAGAAATGAAGGAAGGATCAGGCTTTTCCAAGAGAGCTCATCACCACTCGAGTTGCCTTAAAAGCTTCTGAAGGGTCTTATTCAAGCTGAAAGAAAGATATTCTGGTTAGAATCACAACCAGTGAAAGCAAGCAGGGTCCAATTTGGGATGCTCTAGTTTTGTGAACCTAGTGTGTAAGCCTTTCGTAGCTTTAGCAGGAAGGCTACAGGGCAAAACTCTAGGAGTAAGTGAAGGAAATGGGAATTGCTTTTTAAAGTCATTCTGAAAATATCCTGATGCTATTGGTGAGATGTCTGTAGCGGCCCGAGGATGCTACAAACATCAGAAAAGGACCCATTCCTGAGCATGGTCCTCCGATAGGTGGACCATGGCATGAGTCCCTGTACTCAAATGGATGTACATACAGATACACACAAATTCATGCACGCTTGCACACACACAAATTCATACACATGTGGACACAGATACACACGCACAGATAAAAATGGTAAAGTATTCTACCTTCTCCTCAACTTAGAACAGTAAGTTTTTATAGCATAATGAGAATTCACATTGGGAAATTAGATGTGAGAACGGTTGGTTTAATAATGGCTTCTTTGTCATTTTAACTCTAATCATGATCTTGATTCTGTTTTAAGTATTACATACATGTGCCAAATATGCTCTGGAAAATGTGCGTGATTTCCTGTCCTCCCTGGCAGCAGTGGGAGTGCATTGTTAGACATCTAACTCAGAAAATAGAAGGCAGAGTCCCTCATCCCCCAGCTGAGATCTATCCAGTTCCTCATGCAGAGGCTACGGGTCCTAAATCACACTTACCACTTGTCTCTGAGCGCAGCAGAGACACCTAGCCCCTACTGACAGACACCAGGACTCATGATCCCTTTGATGGGTGATGATTCTCTGGACTCAGCCAGCTTCACTGCTTTGAGCCACACACACACAGGGCAGTCTAGATGCTTCTGCCATTCTCTCTCTCTCTGTCTCTCCATCAGGTGGCATTAGTCCGACCTGAGATCTTTGTGCTTTTTCCAACCTCCACTGGTTCTCACGCCAGTTGTGGATGCAGCCATTTTCCTTAATAAAATAAATCCTGATATGCTTCATATTATCTTAGACCTGCTTCTTGGAGGATATAGGGTAATATTTCCTCTTATCTCAATTTAATTGGAGTCATCCTTAAAAGGTCTAACATCAATGAGATATTTGCATATTTTTCATTTGATATTTTAAATAATTGTATCAGGTGGTACTTTTAAGACTTTGTGTATTTTATAAGGGAATCCAATAACGTCTCTTGGGAGGTGATTATCACTCTAATGTGACATATTTGGCTTAGCATCGTAACGGATGCTTTTCAAAAGGAGCGGGCGACCCCTGTTTTGTTTTCACTGCTAAAGTCACCATCGCCATGTAATCTGCACGACGTCACGTGTGTGGCTCTAAGGTGAATGCTCAGCAAGTCTCCTTGAGGGCTGCTCTGAATGAGGAGTAGATTCCAGATTTTTCTCTGAGCAAAATCAAGGTGCACACTTCTTTGTGGGTCTCCCAGAACATGAGTGGCTAAGAGCCTCATGTGTGTAGATAATTTATATATAAAATATTTTCAGTGTTTAAGTTCAAACAATCTACTCTTTTTTTGTGTGTGTGTGAATGGAGTTCTCAGATGAATGTTGAACATACTGGGGACATCAAATCCCATAGTGACACTCACTTGCTTTTCCTCTGTGCACTGGGATGTCTGCATCTTCTTCATCCCGCAACATCAGTAAGTGTGTGGGAAATATTGTGATGAATCCCACCCCCTAGGCCTAGGGAGCCCAGCGGGAAAGGGTATGGAAAGAGAGTCAGAGCCAGAGGGGTGGAGGACTGCCGGGAGCACATGATCTTCTAAACTAACCGAGTAAAGGTTATATGAGCTCACAGAGACCCAAGTAGCAAGTACAGGATGGCATGGGTCTGCCCCAGGTCCTCTCTATATAACATTATAGCTTTCAGTTTTTTTTTTTTAAATGGGACTCCTGGATGTGTGAATGAATGGGTCTCTGACTCTTGTGTCTGTCCTTGGGCTCTTTTCTTTCTGTTGATTTGCGTTTTCCAAATTCGATGTGTTTTTTTTTTTCTCTTTGCTTTATCTTATTCTATTTATTTCATTCTGTTTTGTTGCTGTCACATAGAAGTCTATTCTTTTCTAATGAGAGACAGAATTGGAATGGATCTGGATGAGAAGGGAGGTGGGGAAGAACTGGGAGGAGCAAAGGGAGGGGAAGCTCTAATCATCATACATTGCATGAGAAAAGAATCTATTACTAATAAGAGAGGGGAAAGAATTCTGCGAGGAACTAAATGACCCATCTAATGTCCATGGGAATTTGAAGTGGAAGATTAGGAAAATCCTTAGATTCTTAATAGGTCCAATAAATCAACTATCATTGAGTCTAAAGAATTTGTGAAATCAACTTCAATTGTGCTGCTAAGATGCTCTAAATAAGAGCTAACGTTAGGTGTCGATAGGCAAACAGGCATACGCATGGTCTACAGTATCCCATCTTCCTCCTCCTGACGTGCTAATAATTGACATTTCCCTACTCATCCTAAGGTAGCTAAAGGGAGCGAGACTGTGAGGAGGCCAGAGTCAGTGCTGGATCTCCTGGACCTGGAGTTATTGGCTTATGTGAACTGCCTGATGTAGGTGCTGGGAACCACAGTTCGGTCCTGTGGAAAAACAATAATTCTCTTAACTTCTCAACATTTTCCCAGCCACACTGAACTATTTTGGTAGTGTAAATGCTTCCGCCTGTCTATAGTGGACAGCATGGGGTCGTCATGGTAGACATAATATACAATCCAGTGGGTTCAGATACAACTAGGTGGACTGGATGGTCTATGTGTGTTCTACTTCACAATGTCTTTGATAACACTGAGTCAGGAATGTACCCTGAGCTTTTAGTGCATCCTTATCCTTCTGTATTAAATCTGCATGGCAGACTCTGTCCTGTCCTTAATGAAAGCATTCATCAAGCTGTGGTGAACTTTCAAAAGTTATGCAATCAGATAAAATAACATGAAAAAGGTATTAAAGACTTAACTATAATTAAATATATAAGCACCACCAAACAATTGGATTATTGAGTCTAAGTTCCATAATAACATTTTCAATGGTTTCAGATATTAACATAAGGAGTGGGTTAAGTAAGAAGGACTTCATTGTTGCCAGGCCAATGGAGGCTGGATATTTACATTTAAAAAAATTATCTTTCACTATGTGTTCTGGTCAATAAAGGTGGTCTTTTAAAAGTTTGGTTTTTATTTTTCAAGTTCCTAGTGCCAATGGAATTGCAACATTGATTTATAAAAATAAATGTAACAAAGAATTAAAACCATTAGAAATTAAAACTTTTACTGTGTTTGCAGTAAAAGTCTTTGTAAAGGACATCGGTGTGTCAATGTGATTAATTTTGAATAACCTAACACTGGTAAATATTGTTTCTCAGACCAGAAGAGGAATATCATTCTTTTAAAGAGGACTGTGTGTGCCATGAAGAGGTGGTTGCAGGTCCTGGCAGTTCTCTCAGAGTCTACCTGTCATAATGTAAGCTCTCCCAACCACATCCCGAATGCAGAATCATCACTTCTGAAGTGATATCTTCCATAATTTCTTTGGTACCACGAGAACAGAGGCAGCACACACTTATAAATCCAAATCATTCCAGAGAAAATTCCAGAAATAGTAATACACATTTTTGGCTCTCAGTCTTGTTATTCTGCACCATACCAGGTTCCTGCTTTGTAAATGAGTAGCGGTATTATTTCTGCTGTGGTCTTGTGGTCTCATATTAATACATTTTCACAATGGAAACCCAATGGGTTAGATCATTTTCCTAGGTTTGTATCCCAAGGGGTATCTAACCTATGTTGCTTATTTTAATTAAATTACCACATTTTCCATGTGATTAAACGACTGAATAATGAAGACTTAAGGGACTGAGTTTTAACACACCGTGCATTAATATGAGCAATGGGGAGGAACATGTGATTTTACTTTAAAATCTTTTCGTAAAAATATTTCACATCCCCCATTTCTTTTCCCCCTCAGAGCAAATGGGAGTTTCCGCACCGAGGAGCTCATTAGAGCAGTCTAACTCTCTGGCCATCCGTGAGTAGAAAAGGGCACCTTTGACGCGATTTGAAGACCCTGAGACACGACTACAGACTCTGGGGATGGGCCAGGCCTCTTGGAGTAATGGTGATGGCCATGCCAATTCTCACTGGTACAGGACCACTTGAGATGGTGGATCTCCTACCTGTCAGCATCGCAAGCCTGTCAACCCACCGCCACAGCCGGCTCTGGGAGAACTCATAGGAAAATGGTGTAGTATTTCAAAATTTCAATGCAGAAGAGCTGCTAGTCCTCCTCCTTGTCTCTACAGCCACAGCAGCTTCAAGTAACAACTAACTAGAGAAAAGCAGCGTGGATGGTGTGCACCTCCCTCAGTGCTCCTGACTTTGTGCTTTACTTCCGACCAATGGGGGAATGTGACCTACCGTGAATTTAACAGAACAGAATGGGAAGGGGCAGTAGGGATGATGAAAGACATTTATTTTCCTTCGTATGAACTCAGAAATAAAAAGAGAGCCTAGCATTATTTAAAGTTGTGCTTTCCTTTGGCAATATTGGGGAAACATCGAAAAGTAACAGGGAAATTTTTTTTTTTTTTTTTTGCGTTCTTTTCCATGGTTGAGAGACGTTGCAGCACAGGGATGTTAGCACAGATGTTTCAGGCTCCAACTCTGGTCTCCCTAGCTATCCATGCTAAGAATCAGTGTTTGAAGTCTGTATAATGGGTTGTTACTATGGGCCCCACAGGATTATTCTAAGTGAAGAGGCATCACTGACGTGTCCTCAAGGTCCCATACAAGACACTCAGTAAACCCAAGAACCCTTTTTTTTCTCCTTTTGGCACCTTCCACCATATGCAAGCATCACCAAAGCGAGATTTTTATTTTCATTTTTAAAATTTTCTCCCCCTTTTAAAGCCGTGAAGTATTTAACAGAAATACTGCACTCAACTCTGAGATGGATAAAACGCACACATTTGGACTATTAACTTTCTAGTTAAGAGATTTATTCCCCAGCTCGTTTGAGTATTTTGAGAAACATGCTGTTGCATTTAAACATGAAATCCCTCTCCCCTGCCCTTGGTGAAGCTCTTCCAGCTTCCTGTCTTCAAGCGGGGAAATGATGAGGTTGAAAGCATTCTGGTCTCAAGACGCTGACATCTCCGAGCCGACCACAAAAGTTCATTAGACTTCTCATAAAAGCCTCAGATCCTTCAAATGCAAAACATTTGGGTAAAAGGCTTAGTCAGGGGGCAGGATGGATGCTGGTCTCTTTGTTGTGTCATTTGTCAGACCTTGATTTGTGGAGACAGGGTCCCCGAGCTCTCTCAGATGCTGCGTGTCCAGGGGATCTCATTCCCTGGTGTTCATGTCCCTTCAGCCCATGATGCAAACCTCCCCGCCCCCACCCCCAACTGCTCAGCATTGTAGCTTCATAGCTATTTTGCCTGTGGTTTCTCCCCCTCTTTAAGGCATCTTTTCATGATTTAGACTCCTGGGAGGGAAACACACAGTCTGACTCACTTAGGGGAACTTCGATTTACATTTTTAACAAATATTTGCCCCACACAATATCAGCAAATCATCATGATCTTAGTGTGTCTTGGGCCAGAAATAGGTTCCAGCTTGACCTCTTAGTATAAATAAGTCGGATCTCATTGTTTGTAACCATGGAGAAAGCCGGAGTCTACAAACATGTACACAAAGGGAACTTCCCCCAAGGAACGTGGATGACACTGAAGAAAAGATAAATTATATTTAAAAATGCTTCTCAGATTGGACGGCTCTTAATAAATGAGTACTTTACACAGTTCCCTTCTTGGAAGCAAAGAATGCCTTGGGTTGTCTGCCTGTTCTGTTTGCTCACAGAGGGAGGTCCACATGGAAAACATGGGATTGCCTCAACTTGAAAGAATTTAGGACAAAACACAAACATGCAGTCCAGGGAAGCTTGTAAGTCAGTGGGTTGTTCTTGAGTCCCTACTATGAGAACAGCACTGCAGAAGCATACTAAGGAGACAGGGGCATGGAAAACTAGACGGTGACAAAGGACAAAGACGCAGTGCTGCCAATGACCACATACTGCTGCACACATACCCTTGCCAAGGTCCTTGCCTTCTAGGGCAGTGTCTGGAGGTATTGTTGTGTATCCCCCTCCCCACTGTAAAACTGGTGCTGCTGGGGGCAGCCGTGGTAGGCTGTGAGGAATGCCTTCTTGTATCTCTTCTGCCTGACTCTGAAGTGTCACCGTAGCTAGACTCCTCATCTATCTCAGGGCTAGATATTTCTAGAATAGTGTGTGTGGTGGTTTGAAAGAAAATGATCCCTAAGGGGAGAGGCACTGTTAGGAGGTGTGGCCTTGTTGGAGGAAGCGGGTCACTGTGGGGGCGGGCTTTGAGGTCTCTTTTGCTCAAGCTTCCCTCAGTGTGGCAGTCAGTTGACTTCCTGTTGCCTCTGAGTACAGATGCAGGACTCTCCGCTCCAGCACATCTTCCTGCATGCAGCCATGCTCTCCTCTATGATGATAATGGACTGAATCCCTGAAACTGTAAATGAGCAACCTCATTTAAAAGTTTTCCTTACAAGAGTTGCCAAGGTCACATTGTCTTTTCATAGCAACAGAAACCTAAGACAGTGTGCCTTCGCTTTTCCCCCATTGAGATCAGCTGGGACTTCAGGAGCTTCGGTGAAATAGCTGATGACCACACCACCATCTTTACACAAGGCTCCACCTCCTATTTCAACAATGTTCTGTCCATTGTCTACCAGATGGCACACTTGAGCCCCATAAGAGCATGAGAAGAAGAACCCCAAAATGTGACTTGAGCTCTGTTCCACCCCAGTCTCAGGGAGAGCTGGAGACGGCTTTGTGTTACAACTCCTCTTTCTCTTTCTGCTCTTGAGAGATAATTGCGTAGACTGGAGAGGCCTGTGGATCAGCCCTGTGTTATCCACCCCTGACTTCCTCTTTTTTAGAGAATTCTTCCCTAATACTCATGCCAGGTTCCTTGTCCCTCCTACTCTCACAGGAGCTGACACATCGCTGTGTCTTGGCATCCAGGCTGAAGATGTCTCTAGACCTTCATCTTCCCCAGAAACCTAAAAGCAACTAGCAAGCAAGAGTGTGAGCTGTTTCTCAATGGTGGCTGGTGAGTGATAAACACAGACACCCAGGAGTGAGCAGGAGTGATGTGCTTCACACAACACACCCACCTGCACGTGGGAACAACTCTGGCCAGGTTTCAGCTTGCAGGATTTTCAGAGCTCTGATATTGCCTGGCACTGTTTCCTCTGTGGAAGAAAAGGAAATGCTTGGTCTAGCTTATTTCTTCCACTTCTAGGGTAGTGGCAGCACGGTTCTTTGTGCTCTCTCCTCTTGTGATAGCTCATTCTTATTCTAATGTTACAGGAATTTGTTTATAGCGATTGCATGTTCATCTCCTTATTGGATTGTTGTCTCCTAAATAACAAGTCCATGTTATGTCATTGGGTTATTCTCAAAGTACTTAATTCTTACTCACTGGCACATATTCTATAGCTTTTGGGGACAACAGACACATGGAAATAGTTGGGCTTCAAAGATGGTTGAGTCAGAAAGCATTTGCAAGGCAAGCACAGAGGCTTGAGTTGAATTCTTACCATTCAGGTGACAAGTCGGTCATGATGATGTGTGCTTAGAACCACAAACTAGGGAGGCAGGGACAGGAAGATCTCTGGAGCTTCCTGAAGAGCCAATCTATTTTTTTTAGAGAGTTCCAGGCCAATGAGAGACCCTGTCTGAAGAGAGCAAGGTCATTCTTTTGTGTCTATGTTTGCATGTAGGTACATACCTGCATCTACACACGAACACATGCACATATATGCACACTCACCAATGTCTGGAATTTCACATATTGAACCTTTTTATTTCCTTCACTTTCTGAGCTAAATGTCAGGGTTTGCTAGGAACCATGTCTTTTCTAATAACTATGAGAAGTCTGTTTCCTTGCTCCAAAATCTTGGCTTCTCTTGCCTAAGTAGATGTGGCATCTCACTGAACAACATTTGACAAAATTCAGACAGAATTTTTTTTCCAAAATAATATATAGTACAGAGCGAAAGTCACTCCGCAGTGCAACTCTCCACCTGACACCCAAGTCAAGGGATTAAATATGATTTTAATCATAGTTAATGGCTGGGCTCAGCTTCAGTCTTTCAGTGTGGTGTCAAGGTCTAATTGTCTTTATTTTTAGTAGAAATATTGAGAAATGAAAATGAGGATGGCTGAAAATGCAATAGAAAGTTTTAATGGGAGGAGGAGAACCGTGGATGAAAGGGGATGCTTCGCTGGGTTGGACAGCAGGAGCAGGGGAGGAAGCAGAGCCAGGGGAAAGTCTTAAATGTATGCTTAAGATGTGCATATCAGGGCCTGCTTGCTCCCTCTGTTGATTTAAAGCAATTTCTTACCGAGACACAAATAGTACATACACAGGCTCATTTTAAATGACGGTCATCTCACACCTTCATTTGGTCTCATTTATAGCTTGATGGAGAAGTGGTTCCACATACACAAAGAATAGAAGTTTTCAGCTGGGCTGGGTAGAGAAGGCCTGGAATTCCAGCTACTTACAAAACTGGCACAGGACTGTGACAAGTTCCAGGCCGGTCTGAGATAGAGTCAGTTTCAGGCCAGCCTGAGTGAGTCTGTGAGGGTGGGAGCCTATTTCAAACTATACAGTAAGAAAGATGGTTTAGGGAGGTAGCTCAGTGGTAGAGTATTTGCCTAGTACGTTTGAAGACCTAGGTTCGATCCTCAGTACCACCAGGGGAAAAAAAATAACGTCAGGTTTATATCTAACTCTATCATTCTAGGATATATTTGCTACAGAAAAAAAATAATTTTTCTCAACTGTTATGGAGCATCCAGCTGCAGGATTTACAGGTCTATTGCTCATGTTTCCTCTTTGCATTGCATACCCAGTTATTAATTGATCTTGGAGCTGATTTATCTCATAATACTATCATTAATCATGCCTCTGCAACTAGACGTGCTTGCATGGTGGGATTTCAAATACAGACCTGAAGGCATGTGAATTCTTATAGGCCCAGTTCTGGCTTTGCATTATGCATGAGAAGACACCCTTGCCCACGCAGAGTTACTGAATTATAAAGTAAATGCAGCATGCTCATACCGTTTGTGAAGAGCAAGTGATGAGAGGGATTAGCCAGGGGCAAGGCCCTCTGCTGTCAGGGTGCCAGGCTGCAGGCTGGCACATGCTCCATCACTGCGCACTGCCTAATTGAGAGAGGTGTCAGCGCGCAGTGAGGAGTGCCAGAAGCAGATGCCAATCTGGTGAAGCAGGAACAGACAGATGCCATTAGGCTCGGTTGGACTCTCTGCTGAAATACGACAGAACAAGGGTGGCCATGGCTTTGGCTGTGCTGCCGATAGGGAGATGAGATAACTGACTCAAACTCCATAGTCAAGGCAGAAGAAATCCAGAAGACATGTGGTTCTAGCTATGCTAATAAGGGCTCATTCGCTGAGGCTTAAATAAACACACTCAATATGCAACTGTAGTCTTGGTGCTTTGCATTGACTGATGCTTGTATATATGTATACGTGTATATTACATGCGTGTGCATATATGTGCACATATGCTCAATATGCCCATAACTATGTATAAATGTATGTACATGCATATGTACTTAGATACATGCATGTACATATGTATAATGTATATGAATGTCTGTCTATACATAAGTGGGAATATAGATATATATAAGCATACATTTTGTGGGTATATGTATATACCTATATATATGTATACATGTCTACATATTGTTTGAACAAGCAAGAATAAGGGTCTTGAATGGCAAGATGTTGAGTGGGATGACCAGGGATGAGAAATAGAGAAAATGAAAATAAAGATAAGAAGTCAAGACAAAAGCAATAGCTGGGACCAGGAGGTCTTGTATAAGCAGATGACTTATGGTAAGCAAGTTTATTGGAAAGTACCATATCATATAAACCATTTGCTGGGGAAAAGTGGCCAAGGACAGCAGAGAGCTAAGTCAGACAGTGTTGTCAAAGAGGAAGCAGGATACCTCAGACACAGTTGCTAAGGACTGATAACCACAGCCTGGGTGGAAGAGTTGGGTCCCCAGAAACTGCAGCTTTCACTCTTACGAGGCACCTGGTTCCAGCCTTAAACAGGCCTTGCCAAGTCCGTTCCTGGACAGGGACAGAGAATGAAAGTTTCCTTTGTCCTCATCAGGGATCTGAGAATGTCTTGTGTCTGTCTGGTTCTCCACAATACATATGTCTGTGTGTCTATATGTATGTATGCATATATATATATGTGTGTGTAAATGTATATAAATATATAAATGTAAAGTAAATGCTGACCTTCATGCTTTATTAGTGCTCTTAAGATTTAGCAGAATTAGTCTTCTGTTCCAAAGTCCTTTTCGGTAATGCTCGGTCTGCAAGGATAACTTGTAACTGCTCTTGCGCTTGGTGTTAATGTGAAGGAAGAGGCCCGAGGAAGCCACGGCATCATCATTCAGTCCATCACACTGCGCGGAACATACTGGCTCATGTTAATTAGCCGCGTGTGAATGGCGAGGCGCTCAGAGAGGCTGTGAGAAAGGGACTTGGTGATCCGAGAATGCTGGTCCACTCACAAAAGGAGGATTGTCTGTCGCCAAACAGTGAAGTATGGGAAATCAAAGACTCTGGTCGGATTTGGAGGCAGCGTTGTGGAGAGAGGTGAAAATCTAAGTCCTCTAGTGTTAACTTCCCCAAAACACAGTTTGAATTGGTCTCTTTGAGGTTCCACAGGGGGATAATGGTTAGTAGAGTTCAATTTTCTTATATTTTATCATATAGATTGTTCTTTTGTATGTATTAACATTTTTCAGGTGAAAAAAAGCTTTCATTTTTGTGTAAAAGGGATTACCCAGATCTTATTTTTTTGTATGATTAATGTCCAATTAGTGACTAATGATCAGTGTTAATTCTGGAGAAAACATGAAATACCTTGAGATGAAATAAAAGTGAAAATTCTTTATTCTGTTGAGTACGCTGGCGCTATGGTGTGCACCGTGTTCACAGCAGTTTGGAACCAGTGAGGGCCGAATTCTTCACTAACTCCAATCATTACTCCTATCTTCCTTTTCTTCTTCCTTCCTCCTCTTTTCTCTTCCACCCCTCGCCTCCCTTCCCTTCTGGAAGCATTTATGTTCGCACGGAAGAGATTGTATTCATTAAGGCTGAGAGACTTTTTATCCATACAGACTCACCATTGATGGAATAATGTTCAAAATACTCCTCATATGTGAATCCTAAACATTGTTAGCAAGCTTTAGTATGGTGCGATAATGTTCCCTTTTCTCCAGGAAAGAAAAGGAATATTTGAATACAAACAGAAAAGTAAAAAACACCTCCTGTCTTAACATTTCAGGGTATGTAAACATTTCAGATATTAGAAAAGAGGTCTCCATACTGGGAGGGAATAATCGGCGACTTGAGGAAGTTAGAAAACTGTGGTCCTCCTCCTCTGTTACAAAATGTGCTCTCTGCCGAACTAGCTGACTGTAGCCCCCCCCCCCCCCCCCCCCCCGGGTTGAGCACCAGTGTAAGATTGTGAGCGTGCTGCACGATACTGGAATTCCCAACCACGTCTGGAAGTGGGAAGCTAATGTGTAAGAATCCAAAAATAGGTAGAGTAAGCAGCTTGGGCTATTTAAATCAGGGGTGAGTGGTTCTGGCATTCATTTGGACATCTTTGAGCACCCCGGGGGTGTTTCCTGCATGTTTGTGTCTTTCTTGTCTTTGGTAACAGAAACAACGGGGAAAGTACATCCTGGTTCAGGCCTCGTGGCTTCTTTCAGACACAGAAAGGGGCTGGAAGTCTTTGCGATAAGCTGTAACCAGGGAGCAGAGTCGCTTCTGAGTTACACTCGCAGGGGCAATACAGAATCCACTCCAGAAGTCAGGCATAGTCCCCATGTTTCCAGCCTTGATGAAACTACGTTTGGCTTCAAGATGTGTCTTTCTGAAGGCTTGCATGGACTGTGGAAGTCAGGAGGATTAGCCTATGCAGGAAGAAGCTAGCTCAGTGAACACGTTTTGCTTTCTGTGATCCGTAATTAGATGAATAGATACAAGATGTTCTTAAAAGAATCCAAGGAATTCTAATGGCAAAACCAAATACAATGTGTTTTAAGCTTCGTGCTAAGGACTGAATTGAAATGATGTATATTTATTTCTTCCTTTATCTTTTTAAATGAGTAATGATTGGGTAACTAAGACAACACTTTAACGAGTAAAGAAAGAGGCAGAAAACACTCACCAACTCAGCTGTTACAGACAATCCCTTAGAAGGGGGAAGGATCCTCTGAATTACTTCCATCTCTTTCAGGGTTTCCTCTGTTTTCCGATGTTTGTTCTTCAGAGGCAGATCTCTCCAACAGTTTCTTGGATATTCACTAAGTTTGACTACTTGTCCTTCCCAGCTAACCATGTTATGATGTCTCGTACTCTGCTCTCATTTCTTCCATTCCTTCTGGAATTTGACATTTGATCTGCTAAATAAGGAGGAATCTTTACAGTTTGTGCCTTGTTAAACAAGGAGACTTGAGTCAGGGCTCCATTGCTGCCTTCACTGTGTTCTGTGTATAAGGACTTCGGGCTTTGTTACGTGAAGAAATCCACAGATCTATCACAACCTCTAACCGGTTTACTGCTGGGGGTTTGTTTGGAAGCTATGAGCTGGGTTTGAATGTTTATCGAGTTTTACCTAATTCTCATAGTAAATGTAGCTCAGGGGATTTCCTCAGTTGAAACTTTGGGACCTTTTGAGAAATAATAATTTAAAGGTACTAACTTCCCTGTTTTTGGATCTTTAAATCATCCATGAGTTACTGACCTAGTGAAACAATTATCTTTATTGATCAATGAGAAATGGGCTTATGGATAATGAATTAGGAGTTTCAAAAGTCTGTCAATTCTTGTTACTTTTCCAATCACTTGTCTTTTTTGATTTTTAAATTTATTTTTGGGGAGTTTCCTACATGAGTATTTATTGTATTTATATCATTTCCACCCATCCTTCTCCTCCTTCCAACTCCTCTCATGTACCCCATGCCTCTCAAATTCATGATGTCGTCTTTAATTATTATTGTCATGGAGACAAACACAAAAGCACATGCACACACACACACACACCTGATTCTATTGTTGTTGCTCATATATGCTTAGGGCTGACCATTTGACATTGCATAACCTATCTGGAGCCTCAGCCATGGAGAAGAATGATTCTCCCTTTCTAAGTAGGCACTGGCTGCCTGTAGCTCTTCATCTCGGCATGGTGTCTTGTGACATTTCCTCCACCCATGTTGGCATGGTAACTGATGTGGTAACTGATTATTCAGGCATTGTTTAGGAAAACATATTGTGGAGAGTTCATGGGGGAACTTCCTGTCATTTCTAGAATGTCTGGCCACAAGCATCATGGTCCTCTAGCCACAGGCATCCTGGTCCTCTGGTTCCTACAGTCTTTCCACCCCGTCTTCCATGATGTCCTGAGCTTATGTGAAGGGGGTACATTAGAGATGTACCATTTCGAGCTGGGGGATCCTCAGTCACATATTCTCTGCATTTTCAATGCCACAGAAAATGATTTGTTAAGCAGTTTTTCTTTTTCTTTTCTCTTGCTTTTGGGGTATAGGATAATACAAATGTAAGGATCTTATATTATTTAATTTTTCTGGTGCCTAAGTTACTTGTGTCAAGATCATTCAACAGTGACATATAATCTACCACACCTATTAACACTGAGCATCTTTTTTAGGCACATATAGTCTGTACTTTGTAGACTAAAGATTTATGTGACTGCTTAAGAAAAGGAGGTTGTTCAGGACTTGAATACTCCTGTGGGTTTATTGTGCATAAAATCCTGAGATTTAAAACATTTATTGAAGCGATTCTGTGATCCTTCGAAGCAAGTTATTCTTGGCCGCCTTTAAAGAAAGTAAAACACACTTGTGGTCTTATTTCTACTTTTATTCCTACCTGATGTCACCCTTCAATCGGACAATATCCTCTAACCAGGAGGTTACAAGCAATTTCAAACAAACTTGCTCGGGGCCTCTCCTTCCTGCAGACATTCCCTAACACAGAACCTACAATAAACATTCTCGTGACTCCGTGGCTCCTGAACAGAGCTGGTTCTGTTTGGGTTTGCACAGCAAACACTCAGCCTTGGTCTACGGCATAGGACTATGAGTCTGGACCATTTTTTTTTTTTTTCGCCAGCAAACTCTCAAATGGCATACATAGAGACAGCTACGGAAGCAGATTCAAGCAATTGCCTGCCGATATACTTGGGAAATAAACAGAGTGGAATGGGAGACAGTCGAAAGCAGTTCCGTTGTTAAGCAGGCAGAATACACATAAGCAGATTTAGATCCCTAAATCTGTTCCACCATTTCAATGAATCCAGTTGAAATCATAACATAAGTTTACAAGGAGAGAAATTAAAAATAAAAGGAACTTTGATAGATGTCACCCCTTCCCCTGCCAACTTCCCTCGGCTTTGCTTTCCAAGTTTCTCTTCTAAGGCAGACGATTGTAATTCTTTAGTTAGCTTGCACTTGAGATTTGTTTGGGGTCTTTGTAAACAGTCATAATTTACATAAAAAGAAGCTGCAGTTTCGTTTTAAGCTGTCTTTCCAATGAGGATCTGATTTAGGTTTATGAGGACAGTTATCAAATGTTAATTAAATACTGATGGGCGAGGAGGGAGGCTTGGAGAGGGTGAGAGAGAAGCACAAAAATATGTTTTTCATCAAAGTCTGGCATTTTGATCTTTTTTTTTTGCAGATTCTTCTGTGGAGAGATCTAGGTCTTCAAGGTTAATAATGTGATTGTTTCTCTGATTAAATCATAGATGTCAGAGGAAGGACTGGGCTTGGCATTTGTAACTGAGGTTTTCAGCTACCTTGAGCTGTCATATGGGGCTGTGCTTGGGTTTATGGACACTGTATTGTCCAGCAGTAACTACGTGAAGAAATAGATTCCCCGTACCTTTTTGGAATTTGTGTCTCTCAGATACCTATAAAAATCTGAGACTATCGGACTAGTTTTAAAATTAATTGTCCAAAATATTATTTATTAATCAAGGATACATTTTAAGAATGCTATCTTTAAACCCACAGTTGTCATCCACAGGGCTGACTGTATTCCTTCTAATTCTTCTCATTTTTATGTGTGTGTGTGTGTGTGTGTGTGTGTGTACACACTTGATTGAATCTACCTTTTTATTCTGAGATCCAAAATATGGCCCCTCATCACTCTCCATGTGTGTGATTAGAGCTGTGTATATTTTTCTCTGTCTCTTCTTCCATCACTTAATCCAGAAAGCTTGCCCTAAGGACCTACACACTGGCATTCTCCCAAAGTGGATCGTCTGGAGTCAGAGATCTTAAGAGTGCAGAGTTAACTTATCTCCGGGTCTCCAGACACTTTTCAAAGATGAGACAGTGAAACAATGGGGCCGGGAAAAGGGCTGAGTTTGAGAATCGTTGGGAGAGATACAGCCCATCGGTACAGGCAATCTGGCTCATGTCATTCTGATTTTTCACCTTTAACAGCGTGACTACTTCAGTCTTGACCCTTGCATTGTATTTCTGTGTTTCTTCTTCCACGCTGAGATAGATGCAGACAAAGGCAAGAAGTGATTTATTTTTATTGAAGTTATTATTTAATATTTAAGATCCTTGATGAATGAGTTCTTATAAAGCTATAAAGTTCCTCACCATACAGGGTAGAAAGGGAGGGAGGAGAGTAAAAAAGAGAGGGGGGAGGAGAGAGAGGGATTTGGAGGAGAATATAAGGAAGTAGGACCTCAGCGGAAATGGCAGTCCTACTGTGTGACGGCATATGCCAGGTCGTTTAGAGGCATGCTGAGCCTTAAATTCACCTTAAAATCCTGTTAAAAATTGGAATCCCACACATCATATCATATTCTTTACCAACAGCAAATCAGCATCCTGTTGGAAACTCATCAAATCCTGCTTCTAAGTCAAGGTGCTAAGGCCAGCAGGCATCTTTCAGCATTATACATCTTTCGAGCTTGTAACAGATTTGGCTTATCATGAAATAATTGTCACTCTAATAAAAAATGTTTTAGAGGGGCCAGAGAGATGGCTCCGTGGTTAGGATTCTGTGCTGCTTTCACAGAGGACCCGAGTTCAATTCCCAAGTCAGACAGCTCACAACCACCTGTGTAATCTCTCAGGTGCTTCTGACCTCAGTACTTGGGCTCACATGAACCCCCTCCCCCTTAACTCACAGTTAAAAATAAACTAAATCTTCCTAAAATCCAAACATTTTAACAGTTTGGCAAATATTCTTATGAGAATGATCCAAATATCACCTCATTAGATGGTTCTGGAAAATAAAAGTACAAGCCGCACAGTGATGCAAACTTTGCAGTCTTAAAATACCCACCTTACAAAGATTTTCGAAATAATTCTTCAGAATAAAATGCTTGTCTTTTTTACCAGTGATCTAGGCTACATTTTACTGTTTTGTGTCTTTGACAATTATTGGCAGTTTTGGAAAGTAGTGAGTTAGGGTTGCTGCCCTTGAACTATTTTCTGTTCAGTCAAAGCTGGATAACGTGATGATGGGTATTGTAAGTTTGTTTTTGATAAAATCCTGGAATATCTATAGTTACATAAATGTGAACGTGTTTAGATGATGACAGACTTGCAAAGTACTCATGTTAACAGGTGTCACTAAAAACCTCTTACCAGTCAAAGTTCAAAGCGGGAGCACCTAAGTGGCAAGGAGATTCTTTGAAAATATCCATGCAGCACCCGAGTTTTTTTTTTAATCTTTTGTTTCTGCCAAAATAATCCCAAAAGAGGAAAGACAATGGCAGTCACAAATCTTTCTTTATATGGGTGAAGCCCTAAAATGATTTGCACAGCAACTCACTTTCCATTGGCCCAAATTGAGTAACATGGCTAAATCTGAGTGTAGAGGATACTGGGAAATGTAGTCTGTCTGTATTCAGGAGAAAGAAGAAATGGGAAAAATAGATATGGAGGCTACCTACAGTAGTTTCAGGCATAGCACCATTGACTTTTTAAGTAAATTACTACAAAGACAAGATTTATAATCATGGCTACAAATGCAGTTTAGGGAAAAACATCAGTGAGACGTCAACCTGAGAAACAGAATGAGAAAAAGGCAAATGTTGATAGACCTATGAGAAGGAATGGGTTCGTACGATTGTGAGGACTCTCTAGGCAAGCCAATTCTTTAGGAAAAACCACCAAGAGGACAATGAGGCAACTTTACCAGACAGCATGAAAGCATTTCAACTGATTGTTTCAAAACTCATTGATTATTTAGGATAAATTCTTCCCGAGAGTCAATCAACTGTGGCCTTAAATCACACTTCTGGCAACCAAAACCACACACAGGGAATGGCCACTGGAGACAGTAGCCTCGCTCTGCGGATGGATCAACTGACCATTATAGTGTTCACTATGCACGTCTCTCTGTAGGCACTTGTGAGCGAAGACGTGGGCTTTGGTGAAGGATTTACACTGAAGAAGGGCTTGTGATTGCGCTTTCTGCTAGGACTGGCCCTGTCTAGTGTGGGGTTGCTTCTTGATGTTGTGATCTAGGTTGGCCTGACAGTTCAGATTTTATTGCTATACCTAGCTCTTCTCACCTTCACATAGTCTTTTATCCTTAGAGCCCCCTAGAGAACAAACATTTCTATTCCTGCCATTTGTCTACCTATCAATCTTCTTACTGGGAAAATCTATTTTTTTAATTGCATGTATTTGCCGATTGATAATTGGAAAAACTAACATAAAAATAGAACAACAGATTGCATTTTCTTGTGAAGGATCTTTGAGACAGCATTATTACACTGGAAGCAAGTTAATAGAAAATCAAGTCTTAAAAATATGAAAGTGAGTTGTATAAGAAAGTATTCATTCATTGGCTAGAGATCATTGGAGAAGAGATCATTCATTTAGATGCAGCAGATTGAAGACAATGGTTTTTACTTCCCACATTTGGGGAGTCGTTAGTAAACTCAAGTTCAATAGTTGAGTTTTCTAAGGGCATAGGTTACCACTCAAAAAGCAGTGTTTGGCAAACAATGGCAGAAAAGGCACAGGGAGCTGGGTGACCCCTTGCAATAGACCCAAGAATCTAGGGCACTCATCAGGATGTTAATAATGGGCTGTCTGGTGTGGTGGATGAGCATTATCATATACTTCAGCATAACGCCCATACTATCGCTGCAAAAATCCGTGCTATCCCACTTAAGTCCTGCATATTCAAGCTTAATGAAGTCTAAATTAGGTTTCCATGAATATATAACTTGTCAGCAAACACATTTCCAGACGACACATTGTGTGTCTGGTGTAGAGACTGCAACAGAAACACAAAGCTACATTTCATCCTATGAAAAATAGAATAAAAGAATAAAAGAACAATTATCCACAGAACATCTGGCTTCTTTTTAAAGTTAATTTTATTGTTTGCTTCGAATTCAAGATTGTATACATGCTGCAAGACCAGTGACCTTTTTCCCCAATAAAATAAAAAGTGTATTTTCTCTTTAAAAATGTTATGTTCTATGGAGTTCTTATGATAGTTAAAATCATTGCTCAGATATATAGAACTTATAAGCAAGCAGAAAGGATTTGGGAGTGTTTTGTAGCAAAACCAGAAGAATGTTCACAATTTCAGAAGTTCTGAACAAATCATATCCTCAATTACCAGATATGCATGTAGATATTCATAAATACATACACCACAGAAATACTCCATGGATCGATGATTTCTTCCTTTCTTCTATTTTGAGCAATTGATGTTAGAGATTTGTATGAATTTTTAACAACTGTGATCCAGGTTCCTCCCTCCATGAATTGAAGGTGTCTCCACGTTGGGCAGTCAGTGACTTGGCATTTGATCAGCAGCAACAACGAAACCATGCTTGAAGAATGAGCTGACAGAGAAGAGACAGGGTCGTGATTCTGCTGGGTCTTAGAATGCTTTGCCTGACCCTGTGACTTACCAACTTTTCTTTTACTAGATCTAACACTTTGTTCTTGTCTTGTCTGATCTGAGTTATATTCTTTCCCTCTGACATTTCTCCACCTATTCCCAAGGAAATAAAATAAAATAAAATTCTTTTCATTGTGGTACTGATGAAGTTGACAAGGCAATGTGGGGCTCATCAGGTGATCCTTTGTAAAGAGTTTAAACGTGTTTTATAAAGAATAGACACACATGGAAACTGTGATGCTGCACAGAAACTTATATGGTTCTAAAGCCTTGAGGGATTTGTAAAAATCCAGGACTTAAATAGCTCCCACAAACCTGCCAGTATGAGCACAGGGCGGGGATATGAGCATCCTCCAGGATGGCTTCTTCCACGGGGTGGGGATTTGAGCATCCTCCAGGATGGCTTCTTCTGCAGGGTGGGGATATGAGCATCCTCCAGGCCAGGATGACTTCTTCCACAGGGTGGGGATATGAACATCCTCCAGGCTAGGATGGCTTCTTCCACGGGGTGGGGATATGAGCATCCTCAGGGATATGAGCATCCTCCAGGATGGCTTCTTCCACGGGGTGAGGATATGAGCATCCTCCAGGATAGCCTCTTCCACAGGGCGGGGATATGAGCATCCTCGGGGATATGAGCATCCTCCAGGATGGCTTCTTCCACAGGGCGGGGATATGAGTATCCCCAGGATGGCTTCCTCCACGGGGTTGAGAAATGAGCACCACCCCAGTATGGCTTTTTCCACAGAGGTGCTTCTGTTATTGGGTACAAGTTGAACATTTTTAATATAATTTTTTATGAACTACATAGCCTCAATCACTTTCTGTTATTCAGCAATTCTTGAAGTCCTGGGAACTTTTGAGATGCTAATTATCATAGTTCATATAAGGAAACTGTGGTGAGAATCCTCCAAGAGTTCAGAACCTTAAAAAAATAACATTTTGTAACCAGATGATCATTATAAACTTGTTTCCCAGAAGATCATAATCCAGAATTGAAAAATATGAATCTTAATATTAGATGTTTCTTAGTTAGTATCCATTTGGTGGGGTCTATAGTTCAGAAAAATGTCATGTTTCACAGTACAGACCATTTTTAAACAATTAGGGGTGGGTGGGCAAATTTGGCAGGATGACAAAGTCTCATTCTCTGGATGGTAGGGAGAGCAGAAAGAGGGTCTGGGCTAAGGCCTGCACTAGAGTAGTAAGAAGAGCAAATTCTATCACCAAAAGGAAGCAAATGTGGTCTACAGTCTGCTAGTCAGCACACAGCTGTATAGTGGGCATTTCATGCTGGAATCATCAGACTGTTAGCGGGAGACGTTAAAGCAGAAGAAGGCCGATAATCAAGAACAGGTAAAAATCCCACTGTAATGAACTCCACAAGACAGCCAGCATTTGGAACGACTGGAGACATGACTGTAAATATTTCCAGTCTGCAGGAGCTGAGAAGGAACCCAAACATACTTATCCAAACCAAATTAAGCAGAAAGAACCAAAAAATAAAAGGGACCACGAATGCAATCTTCAAGACTGCGAGTCTATGCTTGTATTGTACGTATCCTCGTGGGTTGGTAGCTCATTTTGCAATTCTCTTTGGAAAGTTATTGATTCATTTTTTTCTAATTTAAAGATGTATTCTATTTTGTGGATATTTTGTTTGTTTGTATATTTGTGCACCATGTGTGTATAATGCCCACAGAAGCCAGAAGAGGGCATCACATATTCCGGAACTGTAATTATGGGTGGTTGTGTGCCACCTTGTGGTGCTGAGAACTGAATCCAGGACCTTAGCAAAGGTATCCAGTTATTTTAACTGCTGAGCAATAGCTAGCCCTTGGATTGTCTTTTGGAGCATAGCATGGTGGGATGCTGGCATACTCAAGAGATACACAACCTGACATCTTTGATGTAGTCAGTCTTTACACTACACAGATGGATAAAATCAGCCTGCTAAACTGTTCTTGCATGACACAGGATTATAATGTGAAGGTGGATGTGTCTAAAGGCCTTGACTTTGGAGATGTACTTGGCCTGTGATTTTAGTCAAAGTGACTTTATCAAAGAAATGATCCTCCACTCCCATTTGGTATTCTTCACAGAAACTCGAGACTCAAAGGCATCTGAGACCTTGAACTCAGGTGGTTCTCAAGTGGAAACAATGACCTTCAGTGTAGATCCTGTATGGATTCAAGATCAAATTGCTCATATCATAGAAGTTATAAATCCATATCATGCAAATTGATGTGGAAACAATAATGTAGTCTCTAAACCTTCTGATAGCAACCAAAACGCTCATCCCCAGGCAGTCTCTTGACTTCTACACACCACATACCTTGTGTTCCTTAGAGGGCAGCTTAGCGGCTTTGGTCCAGCATACTACACTATACTTCAGAAATGAGTGACCAATTAGCCCCGGAACATGGTCTATTGCAAATGTTCCCCTGTTGATGGACTTTCTTTTGTGGGGCCTTTTTGGACCACCAAGTTGCCCAATAATGACATGGATACTTATTATTAATTATGAAAGTTTGGCCTTAGCTAGACTTTTCCTCAAGTAGCCCTTAAAACTTAAATTAATCTGTTTATTAAGTAAGTAAATAATTTCTTCTGCTAAATGGCTCACAGTTACCTCTACACAGTACTATATGTCCGACCTCCTCAGTGTCTTCCTGGTGTCTCCCCACCCCCCTCTTCTCAAAGTTCTTTTCCGCCCCCAGAAATCCCACCTAGTCTCTCCTACCTAGCTCTTGGCCATTCAACTGTTTATTAACCAATCATAATGACACATCTTCACAGTGTACAAAAAGCCTATCCCACAATGTTCCCCAGTTAATATCTTTTAAGCATATTATTTTAGATTCAGAAGGGTGCTTACTGGTCTGTAATTGAAACAATCAAAGACCAAGTTCGTTGCCTTTGGGCAGGTGCAAGCTTTCAAATGTCCTGATAGCTCAAACACACTTTCATCTGCTCTCTTCAGCTTTCCTGCCTCCTAGTTCCCAAAGCAAGATGCTAGTACATGTCTACCCTCAGATCTCAGGCCCTTCTCTCAAGCAGCGCTAATTAAACCCCGAGTGAAAGCAATGAGGCCAGGTGAGAGACGTGACCATGTTCTTCAAAGCTGTGGCGGTATTTGAGTGCTGGCATGTTTTAACATCTCTAAGTTCCCAAATGTACCGCGAATATTATAGAAATAATACACTGTTTTCTTCTTAAAGAAAGCCCGTGATACTATAATTTAGTGGTAGCACAGTAGCCTGGAGACAGGCTGTTATACTGAAAATGCTACAGGCTGGGCCGCTTAAGCAGTGGGCAATTGTTTCTGTCGTTCTCGAGGTTGGAAGTCCAAGAGAAAGGTGACAATGGCAGCCAGCTGTCCTCCGTATGAACTGTGAGATCAGCATGGTGGCTCTGCCCAGGAAGGACAGCATCTAAACTTAATTATCCACAAAGGCTCAGCCATTCACAGATTGCATTGGAGTTAAAGGCACCTTAAGTCTATGACAGGGCTCACTGCTATATGAATTTGGGCAACGAGAAGCTCACAAGAGAAGGGATTAAAAGATCACCAATGTATTTATGTATGCATGTATGTATATGTATGTATCTCTGTATGTATGTTATGTATTTATTTATTTTTGAGACAGGGTTTCTCTGTGTAACAGTCCTGGCTTCCCTGGAACTCACTTTGTAGACCAGGTTGGCCTTGAACTCACTGAGATTCACTAGCCTCTGCCTCCCAAGTGCTGGGATTAAAGGTTTGCATCACCTGGCAAAAGACCAATTTCTTTCTTTCTTTCTTTCTTTCTGTCTGTCTGTCTGTCTGTCTGTCTGTCTGTCTGTCTTTCTTTCTTTCTTTCTTTCTTTCTTTCCTTTCTTTCTTTTTGGTTTTTTGAGACAGGGTTTCTCTGTAGCTTTGGAGCCTGTCCTGGAACTAGCTCTTGTAGACTAGGCTGGCCTCGAACTCACAGAAACCCACCTGCCTCTGCCTCCCAAGTGCTGGGATTAAAGGCGTGTGCTACCACTGCCCGGCTCAAAAGACCACTTTTAAAGCAAGAATTTTCTCTTCTATGTACACAGTATGGTTTTAAAGAGGGCTAATATATTGGTTTCCAGTACATGGCAAATATGCACACCCCTTCTTGCCCTGCATCCTGAAGAATTAATGTCCAGGAGACTCACTCTACAAGGGGGAATTTTCAGCATTAGCAATGAGTATCTTAGGATGGTACTTCTAGAAAATGCGTTTGAACCTTTGTGTCTTCTGGTGTTAAAGTAGCATTACACATCTTCTCCCTTCTAGGGATTCTCAGTATCTGACTGTCTCAGAACTGACTATGTAGACACAGCTGGCCTTGAACTCACAGAGATTCATCTGCCTCTTCCTCCCGAGTGCTGGGATTAAAGACATTCTCCACCACACCTGGCTAAATTTAAATTTAAAAAGATGAAAACCAAGAAATCAAACCAGTTTGTCTCCATAAAACCAGAGTTGCTGTCCTTATGCAGTTAGTAGCTTGGGAACAGACACTGGGTGTCTGTCATTCAAAGGGGTCATTTCACCCATCCTCATATCTTAGGAAGCTCAAAGACAGGAGTCATTATTTTTTTTTTTTTTTACCTCATCTACTCTGCTTGGGACCCTGCAGTTCTTAGTATACGAATCTGCAAATGCTGTCACTATTTTGAATTGGTTTTAAAGTCTATACCTGCCACACAGTACCCAACACATCCCATTAGATTCTCATATTACAAGTGTCAAAATGTCTTTGTAAAAAAGAATAAAAGATAATGTGTGTGCCATTCTTACACACAGAAGAATTAGAAGACCAAAACAAATTCCTTAATTTTATTATCATTCTGACAATTTATTGTTATAGAGATGTTACTGGTTTTAACGGATGAAGGCAAGATGCCAACTATACAAACTAAAATCTCATTTAATCATCGAGACACCCTTTTAAATGAGTCTATAGAATTTTACCATTAGGAGAGTCATCTCCTAATGGTATTATTGTTGTTAGTCCTCTCTCTTTTTAAAATGTAATCTAGGCTTGCCTTGAATTCATTCTTAGCTCATGTTCTCCTCTTGCTTCAACCTTATGAGTAGCTGAAGCTAACAACAGTGTGCCACAATCGTTGGTGCTAAACACAGTTTTACCTTAGTAATTCTTTATTTCGCATAGGTGGAAGTAGCTTGCACAAAAATATGTGCATAAGTTTCTCTGATTTTTCCATTTACTTGCCAGACAACACCAAACTGATTTTTAAAAATACTGGCAAAGTTTGATACAGTAAATAATTATTTTAAAATAGCACCAAATAATCTTGAGATAAATTGGAAAGCATGATATATTCATTTATTTACTGAATAACAGCGCTTTCAAGCTGCACGTATTAAAGACTTGAATATCTTCAAATACAGCAAGGCTTGTCTTAAAACTAGACCCTTTGAAATGATTGCTTCTTTGATAGCAGGGAGTGGAGAGGGATACAGGCCATGCTCCGCATTTGCATGCTTTTCAAAATGGGTCATCTTTCAAAGGGAAGCGGAGCGCATTAGAACCACCACTCTGCTGCTGCTATGGCAACAGTCTTCTCTGGGGCTAAGGAAAAAGAGTTGCAGAGCAAAGCCTATTTAGCACAAGAATTGAAAAGTAATTCCACTGTACCTATAACGTTTGTCGACTGTGTCTCAAAGCAGAAAAAAGTTACGGTCCCCACTTTCTGTCCACATCAGGAAGCATTTCCTAAATGAGTTTTTAACATATTTGTGGTACTCCCAGCAATATGACTGGCCCAGATCTATGCAGTTTAAAGAGATGTAACTGGACATGTAAAGCAATCAGTGTGATATTTTGAGCACATACCAGGATTCCAGATATTTGACACTTTGTTGGTTGTGTTTTTTTTAACACAAATATTCCTCTTCATTTTTCTGCTATATACAAACCTACATGAGCATCCGTGAAACAAACCATTAATGGCTTCCAGTAAGACAAAGGCAGAGGGAATAAAATTATATTAAGGCACTTCATGTTTTATTAAGACAACAGGAGTTCCAGCTTAGACCCAGAAATGGTTTGATGTGGACAGGGAAAACGGAAAACATGACCCTGCTCAGAAACACAATTACACATGATGTCAAATATAGGTTTAAAATAGTCGATTCTTTGCAGTTTCAGGAGGATTAGAACTGAGAGCTAAGAGAGAAGGTGTGAAACGAAGTCTCATTGTTTGGAGTTCAAGACTAGTCAACATGCAGACTTAAGTGGTAGGAGAAGTGTTGTGGGTGGGTGCTTCTGAGAAGCATTTTTGATAGGATAAATGTTGTGAGATGCAAAGTGTTAGGAGGGAGTGTGTACAGAGGGCTGAGAACAGGAAGTGAGATATAGAAGGGTGTGTGTAGACATAATTAAGGAAGTCCATGACAGCCCAGAATAAAAGACAACAAATATTTATTAGGGGAAAACCTCATAATAAGGATAAAGATCCATGGTCCTTTGCTCTGTGGCTGCTGGATGCTGCAAACAGAAATCCGACCACCACCCAAGAGAACAAGCACACTTTTTGTCTGCACTCATCAGACTGCACATAGTACCTCAGGCCACGCCTTAAAGGCCCATACCCTAAAGGTTATTGGCTGAAAGAATTCCCACAACAGGTGTGCATCAAAGAGGTGAGCTACGAAAGCACCAGGCTCCCTAACCAGAGTCCATACTGTTTCTGAAATCATTACTAATATTATCTTTATTTTATAGATGCCTTTAGGTTTGTTTAGTTATTTATTTAGTTATTTATTTATTTATTGGCTTTGGTTAAGGCACTCTGTATATTCTCCTGTGTATTTAGTGCTAGCTGCGTGCTGTTAACAAACCACAGAAGGACAGGAAAGCAAAGGTTGGAACGGACAGTTGTCCTTGCAGTCCATTGTACTTCCAGTAACATAGTCCCAGCCAACAGAGACTCTTCTGGAACATCAGCCCTTCATTTACTAGTGTAAATTAATGTGTAAAATTTCTTTTAGATAGTGTACATGCCTACATTCTTCATCATACATCACCCCACTAAAGAATTTTAATTTTGTGCTTTGTGTATGATCGTCTTAACTTGCTCTCAGAAGAATAAATTGAAGTTCAGAATTAAGTATTTTGCAGGCCAGACAGTGATAGACATTGTTCACATTATAATTTCAAGTAATCTTTCTTTCATCATTTTACAGAGCTGAGCACTGTCAATGCCGACTTCTCACGTCTTTCAGTATCATTCTCATTTATTCTCCTTTGTGTTCAGATCATGCAGATGCAAGGTAGCTAAAGTCTGAATTCATGGCCTTTCACTTTCATGATCACGAGCTTCCTGCTGTTTCAAGCTCCTCCTCAATTTTAGGGTTGAGAAGCAAAATAATAGGAAAGCAATTGTTAATCAGTATAGCCTTATTTTCTGTTCATCGGCGACTCCCCTAAAATGCTACGGTCTTTTTTATTTTTATCGTCTTTTTCATTCGTGTACTTACTTTATTTCTGATTATAAAGTCTAAGATTGGTTGTTTTTTGAGGAAAGGTTTTCTTTTCCTACTTTTCACACTGTGTCTAAAAAGGGACACTTACTATCCCTGTATGTGTCTTTTCCATCTCCTGGAAACTGGGTGGATGACCCTCAGTCATCCTGGTGGATTTCCCTGCCACTCTCTTCCGTATTTTCTCTGCAGCTGCCTAACCAGTCATCCCAGTGTCCACTTTATATCTCCCAGATGTGTCTTATTTAGCTACTCAATGCATCACATATGAATAAAACACACTTATAATCTTGTTCAAAAATGAGTTAGATCAGTGGGTGGCTTGGGTTGGAGGGGAGGAGGATGACAGAAAAAATTTAGTGGGGTCCCTACAGAAACTCAATTCTTCATAACTGATAATGAAGAATGTCTCATAGTCAGAGCCAACCCAACAGCACAGGCAGTGCGGTTAGAACACACACCTGCTGTAACTGTTGACTCAGTTCCTAATTTATTAAGAAGACTGCATGTGTTTGCATTTCCTTCAGCTCACAGGAGAGAGGAAGATGATTGGGTTTGAAGTATTTGATAATATCGGTTAATGAATGGGTCTTAGGGGTTTAAGATGATCGTGAATGATATTTCAAGATCTGTAGTAAGAGCTTTAAAAAGTCACCTGGAAAATGAAGAAGTATTCTGGTGTTGAAATAAATGACTATGACTCACCAGGAGTTACCGGAGTGAAACTCATAAATTTTGTTTGGTTTCTCTTCTAGATACACATGGCTTGGCGTCGTAGGATGTGGCTCTGGGGTGGTCTCAGTCTCTGTGCGGTCAGACGTCAGTAGGTAGGCTATGTTCTAAAAGTAAGGATGTGCTATATCATATGTTGGGATAAGTTCATTGTGATGTTTCATTATTTCTCCCCTTGCCTTTTTGGGTATAATTTTACTTTACTGTAAAATTAAGACAATTTCTGCTAAAATAGTGAATTTATAAATTGATAGTGAACTTATATTGAGTTTTCAATTGTCCTAAACCCCGGTAGATGGCAGATGCCGTGAACTTGTTAGATTTCATGAATGCTTTCAAGAGCAAACATTCAGTGCAGAACCATGTTGTTGCTTGATTCAACTAGAGCCTCTGGACGTATATGTGGTCCTGACACCACAGCCATCTTTATTGTGGGAATCGGCCTGCAGGCACGTGTGTTAACAGGTCATGCGTTCTCAAGTTTGATATCCACCAACTCTTATATGGCAGTTTGGATGCTCACCTTACTAGACCTGGATGGAGGTGGGTGGTCCTTGGACTTCCCACAGGGCAGAGAACCCTGATTGCTCTTGGGCTGACAAGGGAGGGGGACTTGACTGGGGGAGGGGGAGGGAAATGGGAGGCGGCGGTGGGGAAGAGACAGAAATCTTTAATAAATAAATAAATAAAATTATGTCAAACTTCCTATTTTATGTTTATGATATCCTGTGGTCCCAGAGGCAGTTAAGTTACAATTTTTAAAGTATAGTAAACTAAGATCAGCAGAATTTTCAGCATTTTTAATTTCATAGGGCAGTGGATTAAATATATTTACATTATAATGACTGGCCACCTCCTGTCAGCTTTAAAACTATTTTTTATTTTTCTAAACCAGCTTCAATGTAATTCACTCAACTCAGGGTTCTGTCCTTTGAAGTCTACTCTGAGCCCTGTCTCTGGATTTTATTCCTCTACATTTGTCATAGATCATACAGACCATCTTTCACGTGTATCACATAATCAAATTAACATATTTTTACTGAATTCATGTTCTTTAGGAGTTAGTGTTGGAAGGAATTGTGAGTATAGAGTGTGCGTGCACACACATCATTGACACAAACCTAGTCAGAATCAGTTCCTCACCTTTGATTATATATGTATGATATGTGTATGCATATATACATAATATATAGGTATATATGTATGTACATAAATATATATTTCTGATGGCTGCCATGTGACAAGAAGCAACTCACAAGAAGAACAGTTTATCCAAGGGCATTATCTATCATGGTGGAGACGGCTCAGTGGGCCTGTCTATCTAAAATATCTTTGAACTTGAGTTCATACCTGATGTGACTATAAGTCCAATTCCAATAGGTGATTAACTACTAACCTGAATTTCCTTATTATTCTATACAGTTGGCAATAATAATTTTCAAGGGCTAGAAATCTGCATTTCATTGCAAAATGAGTTGTATAGGTACAGAACCTTGAACAAGAGTATATATGCATACATAGATATATATTAATCTTTTACATTTTATGCCTTAAGAAAATATGTTAAGAGTTAATATAAAAACCAAACTATTATGAGATTAGTGGCAATATAATAGCCCTTAAACATTTGTTTTTCTTCTGTTCCATATCAGGTGCTCTTCTGACATGAGATGGACATTGTGGATTTTACTTGAGTTTAGAGAAGGAGAGACCCACCTCCAAATTCAAAACCAGCTTTGATTTTTAATTGGACTGGGAATACAAAAAAAAAAAAACCACTTTGCGTTTTATGTCTGTAGAGAATAGCAGAAACAAATATTTGGAAAGACTTATGAAATTTTATCCTGTTGGAGATGTGATATACCAATAGTTCAATTTACTCTTTTTCTTGAGACTTTTTTTTACTGGATAATTTGTTCCTTTTCTTCAGATGTCTCATTTGTCCAGTGGTCTTCAGATTCCTTAGCTGGATACCTTTATTCTCCTGGGGTAAAAAAAAAAAAGACACAAATCAACCCAGTCCTAATTGACCAGCAGATTTTTACCTCCCCCCTGCTGTCTCCCCAAGTCATAAAGGTCTATTGTCTGGATGGACCTGCCAAGCCCCGACTGAGAAAATGTTTTTTGAAGGGTGGATGGAAAGAGCATGCAGTACCCTTTGCATTGTTTGTATTTGACTGTGGCGCACTACGCTGCCCGTCTGCGCTCTATAGACCACCATACAGTTCGTGAACCGGGCAAGGGGCTGGAGATTGAAACACACAAAGACATACAGACAGAGACACGGGTCATCCTTGATACCAGAATCCTTGAAACAGGAATGCCCCAAGAATGCCTTCTTTATTGTGTCCAGGGGCAGCTTAACTAGGGATAGTCAAGCCCCAGCCAAATGCACCAGAAACCACTCCCCTTCCATCAGGAACTCCTGAGATGCTCCTGCTCAGAGCAGCTGTAGGCACTCAAATTAGGGGAAAACAAGTTGTTTACAAGAAATTCAGGATCTGGGGGTTCACAGCTCCCAACATTTGACCTTCTTTCAGCTGCTCGATTTATTGATCTGTGTTTTTTAGGCTCTCGTGATGTTACCCCTGGCTGCGTTACACTATGTAGCCAAGTATTTCCTGGCTACTTCTTCCCCTCCTACCTCTACCTAGTGCTGGGATCACGGGCATGTGCCACTCAACTGGGCTTGGTTTTATATGAATTCAGAGCTTCATACATGCTTGGCAAGCAATGGCAAGCCGGCTAGCCCCCCCCCCCCCCCCCCCCCCCCCCCCCGCCCCCCCCCCCCCCCCCACTTACCTTTCACCTCCTGTCTGCTTCCCGGGAGAAGGACTTTAAGAAGTGATTGTATCTCGCAGGTCTTGTCCTTCATATCCTCAAGTTTCCTGCTGTGTGGCTTTTAGCTGCCACTGTCTCCTTGGGGAGAGTAGCTAAGAGGAATGGGCTGAGAAAGCAGTCTTCTGGGTCTGAACCTGGGCTTCTAACGTGCAGAGATAATCCAGAGCACATTATTGAATCCGCTTGGAGGAGTTCTATCTTCTACTTTTATTTTCATTAAATTTGCGGTCAGCACGCAGTAATAGATTTTGTCGTGGCATCTTCAGACATCCTGCCTTGTTCTCATTAGCTCCCTTCCCCCACTGCCCCCTGCCGTGGCCCTGCCTGCTCCAGCTGGTTCCCTTTCTTCCTTTAGTCCTAACTCTCCTTTTTAAATTCCATGTGGCACCCCTTTCAAAAAGCGGTAGGACCTCCATATAGTTTTGTTATTTCTCACATTTGTATGAAAAATAGTTTTAAAGACCAGAAGTTGTTTCGACATAATTTTCTACAAGCTGTGTTTTTTGAAACCATCTCTCCCAGTTTTATCTAACCTTATTCAAGGAAGTGTCAGCTCCTTCTATAACTGAGTCTCCTTGACATTTTCTTTAAAGCCCATACTTGGATTTTGCATTCTCAAAAGACTTTATAAGTTTACAAAATGTCAACCCTGTTTTCTACAAACATTATGGCCTATGTGAACTTCCTTCCCCATCTCCCTTGCCTGCACTGTGAAGTACCCCTTGCCTACCTCTTTCTCGGTGAGGGACCCATCTTCCTCTGCTGCTGCCATGATTGTACACTTGCCAGCCCCTCACCTGATCATCAAATGCCAATGTTCGGGTGATTTATTCCATTTTATGTTCATTGCTATCAAAAAAAGCACATAAAGAGAAAAAAGAATGCAAATTAGAAGACTTACAGGGTACTGCTATATATGCACATCTTAGGCTATTAATCACCTACACAAGCAGAAACTTTAGGCTCCTCCTCTTCTTCCCTTTATTTCCCTCCTTCCTTTTCCTCCCCTTCCTCTCCCTCATCCCCTTCCTCTCCTTCATCCCCTTCCTCTCCCTCATCCACTTCCAGTCCTGCATCTCTCTCCTCTCCCTCAGTCCTTCATCTTCCTTTCTTCTTTTCCTCCTCCTCCCTTCTCTTCCTTCCCCTCCCCTCTCTCCCTCCTCGTCCACTCTCTCTCTCTCTCTCTCTCTCTCTCTCTCTCTCTCTCTCTCTCTCTCTCTCCTTCCTATTATTCTCTTTAATTAGTTACCACAAATTATTTGCCTATCATAAATTGAGGAAGCAAGCACCAATCAATACGGACCAGGCCAGTGAACAATGAATGTTGCACAAGGCAGGATGACGCATTATCCTCTTGGTTTCTTAGCCGGAGGATCTGCTATTTCTACTCCATTGCACCACGTTGGAGGAATATATCCTGGGTGCCTGGCAGCTTCTCACTAACTTAGCAAAAGCATAAAATCTAGCAAGAAGAAAAATTAAGCCGTATTTTATAAATATTAATGATATATATCTCAAGTAATTTCTCTATACCAACCTAGATATATTGTAACTTTGGCACATATTCTATGAGTAAGAAGTCTGCTCATGTTTATGTATGGTTTCCAATAACTCATTTTCTGAAAATGTAAAGATTTATATGCTGCTAAAGAGAGCTGTTTTGATTATGATGTGTATTGTTAAACTAGGCATTTGATATTTTCTATTTATTTCTGTATTGCTAACTTAAGATTAATGTCATTAATCTTAAAAGCTCTGGGGACAATCTCAGCTCCTACTTTTTCAATTATTGCTTCTATGCGGCATTTCTAAGTTTTCTTTCTGGAATTAGGTATTCAAACTCTCTTTGAACTATTTCTTATTCTCTCTCTCTCCCTCTCTCTTTCTCTTCTTTTCTTTCTCTCTACTCTTCCTTCTCCCTTCCTCATTTTTCACTTTATAATCTTCCCCTCTCTCTTCTTAGGAAATAACCTTAATTTCTGTAGTTCAATTTGTTATTTTTTTCCTTTAAATTTCTTTACTCTAAAGCTTAGTCTATAGTCCTTACTGCCTAGATGACTTTAATCCCAACCTTGCTCATCACATATTTTCTTACCAGAGACACTGTTACCGCTGCTGTCGTTCCCTGAAGGCTCTATCCATTTTAGCAATCTTCAGAGCCTTCGACAGAGTTCTTGTCTTTGTAACTGCTTTTCTTAGCGTGGTTTCCTGAGGTTCATAATCTGTGCTGTACAAATCTAAAACATACAAGTATTTCCTCATAAACTATGGAATTGCTGATAAAATCACCCTAGTTCAGTTCCCAAAGGAGCACAGGCCTTGCCAGATGTCATCATAGGAGAATACCATGCATTCCTATTTCCTGCATGAGAGGTAACCAACCTGCTATAATTCAAGGTGTGGCGTGTAAGTAAACAGGAGCAGTAGCCATCACCTAAGCAGAGTTCTTAGAATTAAATACATCCGAGTCATGACTGACTTCATTCGGATGGATGGCTTTAGAGGCTGCTCAGACCAGAGTTCTCATGGAAAGAGTGGTTGAGGATCTGAAAGGGACAGATTCTTTCAGATCTGGTGATAAAGATCTTAGTGTGGGCATTAGTCGGGCAATCGAATTACCCAAATTACAAAACTTACCAGGGCACGCAATCTCTCTTACTGAGTAATAGCCACTCCTTCCTACAGGTTGATAATTTAGGAAGAGGAATACCTCAGACTACAGTGTTGCACCAGATCCATGGACTGCAGAAGAGCGACTGGGGCATGAGGGATAATTTTCCTTCCCTTCAGCTTTCTTTCCCTCACAGCCTCTCAGATGTTAAAAGGGACACTAATCCCTTCAACAAGATGTATGCAGCTGCAGGATTAATAAAACGGTGAACAACACAGCTGCAAGAGATGGCTTTCTAATAAACAGAGAGCAGGAAGTAGGAAAGCCATAGTATTCTATGTCAACCCTATGGTTTGGTCTGCATGTGTGTTTGTTTGGCTTTCTGGATACCAGTATTGGTTTCTGTCCCCATCATTTCTTTTCAGTGGTCTAATTGGAATCTACCATTGTGTAAGCTACCAAACATTTGTCTAGTTCCCATGTTAAATACCTCTGAAACTTTAAATTTCATACATGTATACAATGTGGATTTTTTTTCATTGTCACAGTCTTGCCTCTAACTCCACCTATACCCACCCTTGATTTTTCTACCCTTTCATAACTTCCTGGGCTTTTGAAAAATGACCCACAGAGTCCAATTAGTGCTTTCCAAATATACATGGGTGTGAGTCCATCCCCTGGAGCATCAGAAACTGACAGAGGCCACGCAGTGACAAGAAGTTGACCCTGCCTCTCCCCACAGTCATCAACTTTCAACAGCTTCTTAGCTGAGGGTTGGTGCTCAGGCTTTGGTGTTGACTGGCTCAGTCTTGTGCAAGTCTTAGACTGATAACCACAGCTACTGTGAACTCACGAATTCCATGGTTCTGTCTTCTCCAAAAGACAGTTTTCCCGGGTTTCCCCCACCCTCTGACCCTTACAAGCTCAGCCTCTTTTCCCGCAATGTTCCTTGAGCCTTAAGAGAGAACCTGAGACATAGATGCCTGCTTTGTGGACACATATTTATTGTCTTCACTTTTTAACCAGTTGTGAGCTTTTAGGCTAACTACTCTGTCCACTTCACATACAATTTTCTTTAATTAGGTATTAGAACTATGTTAATTTATTAGAGTCATCTTAGAGTTTATGGGGCACTTGGATACAATGTCCATTTAGAAAACTAATAATAGTAGGTTAGCCACAAAGACTTGTGAGCTCCCCAGGCAGAGCTAAATTTACATTACCAGGCACACATCATTTTCCCTGTGGAGTGAGCTTTAAATAGAAGCAGAAAGTGGTTGGTTACCTCCGTAACATTCATGCCACTATTGGACTCTTAGGCATAGCATGCCAGGCTGGACATTGATAACTTTGTCCCCCAGCAGCCCACATAGCACCTTGTGGATGTGTTTTGAGAATAATAAACCATCCTATGTTTACTAAAGAGTTTATTTATTTTTTCTAATTTGTATTAAATATGTCCCAGAAATAAACTTCAGCAATCATTTATTAAAAAGTGATATATGTTCACTTATTACAAAACCAATTCAAAAATACATAACATTTCACAGTCCTAATTTCATCTTCCTGATCCATCTGTCTGATAATCCTCTCTGGAAATCTTTAGTTAGAACCTTTTTTATTCTTGTCCTTCTTTCTGTGTGTTACTTTTCTGTATGCTTTGTTCTTATCCCTGGTAATCTTTGGCAAGATATTCTAGTTTCATTTTTCAAATCTTGAGAAGATATGAACATCCCACTTGATGTGAGAGCTCCTGGAATATTTTTCCCAGCTAGAACATGTTCTGCAGTTGCTTTTACATCAATTTTACATGTAGCCTTGGCTAGAATGCTGGCTGAGGAGATACACTGATATGTCAATAACACCACCAGTGTGATTTGCTGGATGCCATCACTGTTAGGACCTGTAACAAGGAGGTCAGTTGTTCCATCCTTGATGAAAGCCCTGGCACCAACTATAACACAAGAACCTATTATCCCACAGTACCTCTCCGCTTAAGAGGTCATTAGCATCTTACTTTTAGGTTAGCATACAAAATGTGAAGCTGTTTGAATTATTCTGAACATGGGATGGTCTAAAAGCATTCCTAAAATCAGCTACAAAAGTTCCATCTTTATAGCAGGCTTCTCTGTGCAAGAAACTTCCAGGTGAGAGCTTGAACAAAGAAAGGATGGGCCACAGTTTCCACCTTCACATAGCTAGCTGGAGAGGATGGGATGGTCCCGCATGCGTGGAGCTAAATTGTGAAAATCTGCATTTCCCCTTCAGCATGGTTCCCTCCAACATTACCGCCTGAACAACAGCCTCTTTCTTGTGCCAGCTTTCTATTCCCTAAACTGCAGCTTGGCAGGAGCGGGGGTCTCAAATTTCAACCACATGTATTTCAAAAAAAAAAAAATCAAAGATCCTTATTTGGGCTTCAGTCACATATCTTTCAAAGCAGTGTTTGTGCGTCAGATTTAAAAAGAATTGAAAACAGGGGTTCAGGAGAAAAAAAAGAAAGAAACCAAACTTTCCTTTCAAGATGTTTGAACTTCAACTGATTCCAAAAACACTGAAAGCAACAGCCCAGAGAGGAGAATAGAAACCATACACAGCCCGCAGCACAACGTGCAGATGGGGCGGCAGGAACGTGTTCAAAATGTGCACTTTGCCCTGGCCAGGATGGCTACCATTGTAACGCCTGACCCGTTCTGTTCCACTGCTGGCCTGAAACAGCCCTGGGCTTCTGCAAGTGCCAGAGAGAGCAGGAAGGCTCATGAGATCATTTCCCCAAGACTGAACTCACATCCAAAGATCGGAACACATGTAGAAGTTTTAGTTTAGTTATTCAACATTAAAAATCACATTACAAACTCTATGCGTCCGAATTTCACGGTCACAATTGATTTTCCATTTCCCAGATTCGCTTTCCTTGGGAAAAGATTTCTTGCATCTTGTTCTTTTCTCAACCTTGAACAAATAGTCTGAGCCTACATCCTCGTGAGCAGCAGGGTTTGCCGCTCGGGTTCAGTTCTGAGTGTTTGTCAGGTTGACCCGATCAAGTAAAAACATCACTACATAATTGCCTTAAAATTGGTTCTTTGGTGTTTGTTGGTTTTGTGATTTTAAGTTGAAAAGACCCTAGGTGCCTTTAGGGGGAAAGGGGCCCTGTTGTAAAATTCTGATAAGAGATGTGGGCAGTTGGCAAGAAATTCCTTGTTGAGCCCCAGCTGCACTCCCCGGTGAAGGGTGGGGAGGAGCAGCAGCAATTTTCTCAACTCCAAAAAGAAATCCTGCAGTGTACCTTTTCAAAAGCTGCATTTGTTTTCATTTTGTGAGTATGGATGTCTTGGCTCTCCCTCCCTCCCTCCCTCCCTCCCTCCCTCCCTCCCTCCCTCCCCCTCCGTCCCTCCCCAGCCCCGTGTGTGTATATGTGTGTTTATGCCTACATTCTGGGCATGCAGTGTCTGAGGGGGGCAAAAGGTAGCATCAGGTCTCCTGGACTGGAATTGACAGATGTTTGTGGGTGCTGAGAACCAATCTCAGGTCTCCGCAGGAGCAGCCAGTGCTCCTACCCACTGAGACATTGTTCCAGCTTCATGTGTCTGGTTCTTAAGGAGAAATCAATATGCCATTTCACTCTACAAATGATACAGCGTGTACAAAAGAGTAATGAAGACCACTGGATATTTTTATAAACTATTTTAACTATAATGTTACATTGTTAGCCTTCTCTGTTCACTCCATCCACACAGTCTTAGAATAGACCACAGTACTGATGTAACCATTTTCTTAGGTTTCTATTGCTGTGATAAACACTGAGGACCAAAAGCAACTTGAATAAGAAAGGATTTATTTCAGCTTACAGTTTGTAGTCCATAATGTAGGGGGAAGTCAAGGCAGGAATTCAAGGCAGGAACTGAAGCAGAAGCCATTGAGGAGCATCCCTTATATTGGCTTGCTCTCCACGGCTTGCTCAAAATGCTTTCTTACACCACCCAGGACCCCTGCCTAAGGGATGGTCCTGCCTCCACTGAACCAGGTTCTCCCGCGGCTGTCATCTACCAAGAATAGATGCCCTTCAGACATGTCTGTAGGCCAGTCTCACTGAAGCATTTTCTCAATCAAGATGTCTTCTTTCCAGATACATCTCTAGGTTTGTGTCAAGTTAGGAAACCAGTGCAACGATTTGTGTGTCACTCAACTTCTGCGTTTCTCCCTCCTTTATATGGTTTGTATTGAACACACTCATCTTTACAGAAAACCGAATTGATCGTTCCTTTAACGACCTTAAAACTCATCAATTAGTCGTCGTTTTATCGGATCATATCAAAGCTGTTTAGCTTGCAATCAATCCCCCAACTCTTTCCTCTGTCCTCTCTATTTGTTCCTTGTCTCCCTGCCATGACAAATACCTGACAAGAGGAACTGAAAGGAAGGAAGGGCTAAGTTTCTCACAGCTCTGGGGGATACAGAACACTGCATAAGGAAGGAAAGGGCTGTGTTTCCTTACAGGTCTGGGGGTTACAGTACACTGCATAAGGAAGGCATGGACCCAAAAACAAGAGGCAGCTGGCCACACTGAGTCCACAGTTGGAAATCAGAGGTTCACTAATGCCCACGCTCCCTCAACCAGTCTCCTCATTTTAATCCAGCTCATGGGATGGTATCACTCACACTTACAGTGAGTCTTCCCACCTCAATTTGCTAATTCAGAAACTCGCTTGAGGAAATGTCCAGAGAGTTTTCTCAAGGTGAGTCTACCTCCTGTCAAGTCCCCACTAACCCTCATACTTCCCCTAGCCTAATCTCCTCCAGTTAAGTTCAGAGTTTTGAAAATGACAGAATTTCTTTCTTTCTATGACTGTATGGTTTTTTTCTATTTTTTTTAAATTCATTAATTGTGCATTAATTTCTTTGAGATGTGGTCTCCCTGTGTGGCCATGGCTTGAACTTATGGCCATCCTCCAGCTTTAACCAGCCTAGCGCTGGGATGAAAAACTGTATGTAGCTTGACTTATACATAACTCACTTTCTTTATTTACTTATCTGCCAGTGGACAGATGGATTGTCAGTGATGATGAAATGGTCGTGGAGTAAAGATGCCTTCTTGATATGCCAGTTTCAGATTGAGTATATCAAAAAGTGGAAGTGCTAATTGGCATGGTAATTCTACTTTCAATTTCTTGAGGAAGCTCCATAGGATTTTTCTAAAATACCTTATCAATTTACTACCAACAGCGGACAGTTCTCTCCAATTCATCGCTTGTCTGTTTATCATAACTACTCAAATAAGAGTAAGGTGCTATTTCATATAACTTAAATTTCCCAAAGATTAAAAATACTGAGTACCATTTTAATGAAACTGTTGGCCCTCAGATCTCTTTAGAAATATTGGTTATTTTAAAAAATCAGGTTGTATTTTTTCTGCCAATAAGTGGAGTGTTTATATATATACTTTGGATCTTAGCTCTTATCAGATTTATGGTGTCTGCATATTTTCTCCCAATCCATAGCATGGCTCTTCAATTGGTTATTTTCATTTCCCATGTGGAAGTTTGTCTTTAAATATTCTTGTAACGGACTGTGTGTGGTGACACACACCTTTAATCCTAGCACTTGAGAGGAAGAGGCAGGTGGATCTCTGTAAGTTTGAGGCCAGTCTGGTCTACATGGCACGTTTCAGGACAGAAAAGTCTACAGGTTGACACTGTCTCAAAACCTAAACATGCTTTTAGTAAGTAGATTAGAAAATTTCTAATTTTCCCAATGCCTTTATAATCCTATCTGAAAATTCATGGACAACATCATCAATCTTGCTCTCTAGAGTTTCTTCTGGAAGAGTTCCCATTTTATCTCTTACATCCAAGCCTTTCCATGGTTTGAACTTTGTGTTTTCTGTGAAACATGAGTCCAGTTTCATTCTACTTGTGGAAATCCAGTTGTCTCAGTCAGTGTCAGATATGAAGGGACTGTTACCTTTCTCACCATGTGTTCTTGTCATCTTTGTGGGAAATAAATAAACTGCAGATATGGGGGTATAGCTGTAGGTTTTCTATTCTGTTCCACTAGTGGATGCTGTTCACTTTGGGGTAGTACCATGCTGTTTTGACTTCAGTAGCTTTAGAATACATTTTTAACATTAAGAGTATGAGATTTGCAATATTGTTCTTCTTGTCTTGGTTGCTTTGTCTAATAAACAATTTCAGAAACAAAACTAGTCATATTATAATGAAAAAAATACTCAGTAGTTTTCAGCCAAAAAGTGAACAGTCTGTATCCAAAAGTGATAAATATTGATGAAATAAACAAGATAAGACATAAATAAGTAGATATTTCATGTCCATGCATTGGAAGAATAAAAAGGTTAAAATTCCCATACCCCCCAAGAAGTCTGAGCAGTATGCATTTTGTTGTCACTGTTTTGTGAAGAAATAAATCCATGGCCACACACATTGATTTGGATCTCAGCCTCATGATTCACCAGCTCCTGGCTCTGGAAATTGGCTTAATAATTTTGTGAAGTAAAATTTAGTTTTAAAATAGAGAAGATAGGATTAATAACAATGGCTCTCTCAAGGAGTTCCTATAAGGAATAAAATAATACTGAAATTTCTAGAAAATGACGGAACAGTATCTATTGAAGACTTATGTGTCTCCTCCTTCCCATTGCTGTGCTAACTAGATCATGGTTGCTTCCCAGAGAGTCTTCACTTCGGCAATACTCACCTTCAATTTTGCTTGAGCAAACTATTCTGAGTTCTTGGACTTTCCATAAAACATGAAAACCAGTTTGTCAACATTCATAAGACATACACACTGAGGTTTTGACTGGGATTCTGTTGAATCTATGAAATAAACTGAGACGAGCTGAAACTTTGATAATTGATACTGTCTTCTTACCCAAGAATGCAGGCCATCTTTCCATTTGTCTTGATGTTCTTAAATCCTTGGTATCCGAGTTTTTAAGTTTTCTCAGATCTTATAATATTTCTTCCCAGATTTATGCCTAAGTTTTTCAATTTGTGGGTTTTATGATGAATCATAGTGTGTTTTTAGTTGTATATTAATTATGTATCCTGCAGCTTTATTATCATCAGGTTAGTTCCAGAAGTGTCTTTGTTAATAAGTTTAGGTTTCCTGCATAGATGGTCATGCCAGCTATGTAGAAGGACAGTTTCATTTCTCCCTTCCCAACCTGTGTATTGTTTCTTTTCTTTTTCCTATCTTACTCCTTAGCTGTAACTCCCAGTATTATGGTATATAAGTGATAATGAGAATCTGCATCCTTACCTTGATCAGGTTTGGGGAAAGAGCTTTCTGTATCTGCCTCGGTATGTGGTGTGACCTGCTGGCTTTTCATATGAAAACATATGCTCAAGAATAAATTTTCTTTTGTTTTAATTATAAAAATTGTTATATTTCTTCCAAAACAATTTTCTGCATCTTTTGATGTGATCCTGGTTGTTTGGGTTTTAGCTTGTTGCTATGATAGATTGCATCAATTTATTTAGAAGGCTGAAGAAGCCTTCCATGTTTGCAATTAATTGTACTTTGTAAAGGTGTGAGATTCTCTTAATATCAATAGGATCCATGTGTTAATATTTACTGAGGATGTTCATGAGAAATATTTATCTCTAGTGTTCATTCTCTTCTTGTCATGTACGTATATAATTTGGAAATCAGAGACATGCCAGCCACAATGATCTAGAAAATGCAGGAGACAGTGTTTGTGATTTCTTCCTCAGATGTTTAGTAAAGTTCACCATTGGACCTTCCTAGGCCCTGTGCTTGCTTTGTTGGTAGATTAGTAGTTGTTAATTAAGTTTCTTTTAATGAATACAAGACTTTTCAAATTGCTTATTTCATCTTGTGTGAGTTTTTTATGTTTTAAGGAATTTTGCATGATCAAGTTTATGGAATAGCATTGTTTTTTAAATGCTTTTAAGGTTTATTCTCTTAATATCCCAGGGATCTGTAATGCTGTCCCCTATTGTTTTCAATCTCAGTGATTTATGTCTTTTTATTATTTAACTTAGCTGGAGATTTATCCATTTTATTGATATTTTCAAAGAGCCAGCTTTTTGTTTGAGTTTATTTTCTCCATTGTTCTCCTGGCTCTATTTCATTAATCTCGCTTCCAAGTTCATTGTTTTTTCACTTGTCTGATGGCGTTTAATTTGCCTTCCTCATTTCTGCTTTCCTAAGGTGGAAGCTTAGATGATTGATTTTTAGACCTTTCTTATTAAATTATTTTTTCATTTAAAGCTATAGATTTCACCTTGATGAGTTATTTTTAGTTTACCTTAAAAATTATCGTGTTATTTTTCTTTGATCTATACTTTATTTATCTTGTGTTTTATCTGGACATCTTTATTGATTTCTGGTTTGATTTCTTTGTGGTCTAGTGTGGTCTGGACATCACGTAATGTTTCGTCATTCACCTTTGGAACTGAATTTTGGAGCTAAAAAGCGGGCTATTTTGGTGGCTGCCCTGTTTGTGTTGGATCAAGGTTTAATGGGTTTGGGTTGTGATGTCAGCTACACCCAGGTGACTTAGAGTGCTGTTGCACTGAACCTACTGAGGTGCTGTTGTGAACCTGCCAGTTTGCTCGGCTGTAAAAGTGGACGCATATGCTTCCTTGTGGACGTCTGGCAGGATCTGCCTTAGCTACCTGGATGCTCTTCTGCCAGGTTTGTGCACAACGCATCATGTCTCCCTGGTCTTCTACACTGTCATCGTTCCTCGAAGCTTCCCTTTGCTTTTGATGATTTTCTTTTTGATCTGAAGGTAGCTAGGCTGAATTTAATATAAGTAAAAAAACATAGTTATTCTTAATACGTTTATCTTTTTTTAGGTTAAAAGAGTCATTTTATTTGTTTATTTTTTATTCTTTTATTATTTATTTTATTTATTTATATATATAAATAAATATATTTTATTTATTTCATACATGTATTTGTATTTTTATCACATTCTCAACCTTCTCTCACCTCTTCCAACTTCTTCCCTGTACATCTCTCCAATCTTCGCTCCTAACTTCATTTGCTCTATCTTAAAGCCTTAAAGCTCACTGTGGTGTCCACTTTGAGCTGCTTGCATGTGCACATGTGGAGAGAATGAGCTATTGGCAGTTAGTGGTTACTGAAGGAAGGAAATCTTTTTTCTTCATGTTGGGACCCGCTTTTATAAGCACATCCTTTAACATTGTTCTAGAAGTAAGCATGGTTTCCTAGCTGCCAATTCAATATTAGAATATCATGAATATTTACCTATGTCATGAACTTTATTATTTCTTGTTTGCATATTGTTTCCTAATGTTCTTTCCTTCCTTCTTGTTACACTCCATTTAGTATTTTTTCCCTAAGGCTTTCCTTATTTTTTGGGGAGGTATCTTTATCATTCTGAAGGGTAGTACAAATTTAGCTTCCCTGGCAGGCTGTTTCGTGTACTATTATTTCTTTGAGTACCCAGAACATGCCTTCCCATTCCCACTGGGGTTGCTGTGTCTCTACTGACAATTCTGGGGAAAATCTTAATGACACCTTTTGTCTCCTGTCTTAAAGATGCTTTTGAACATCTAACAATTTGTCTACAGTATGGAGACTTGGTATGCTATTGAGTTACCTTTCATGAAAGCAATAGAACTTTGTGAAGTTAGATGCCCACATTCTTTCCAAAGCCTTTGTCTAGTCCTGACTACTTGTACATTGGACGAAAAGTCAGTGTATTAGATACTTTTCTCATTCTTGTAATAAAATACTTGATAGAACAACTTAAGCACTGGGGATTTATTTTGGCTCTTGATTTGAGGGTGTAGTCCATAATTGCAGGCAATTCCTGGTGACAAGAATGTGAGGTGGCTGGTCACATTGTATTTGCAATCATGAAGCAGAGGGAGAAGACAAATGGTGGTGCTCAGTTTGGTATTTTCCTTCCCACCCAGTCCCAGACTCCGGTGCATGGAATAGCGACACCTACATTTAGGTTGTGTCTGAGTAAACTTCCCTGGAAAACTGCACACACACACACACACACACACACACACACACACACACACACACTCAAATGTTTGTCTTCCAGGGGATTCTATGTCTATCATGTTAATTAACCGAGATTAATTATGTAATGTGGTTATGGAAAAGATGCTCGCTTTGTGCCTCATGGACAGAGGGTTTATTCCAGGTACATGAATAGTGGATTTACTTTTGGCCCCAATGAGGACTCTTGTAGGCCACTTGGTGGAGTCCCTGAGGAAAGCAGTACTGGTACCAGACTATGTCCTAAGAGTTGTAACTGAGCCACAGGCTGAACCAGGGTCCTTTGCAGACAAAGTCTGTCAGCATGTCTTTGAAACAGCAGATTGCCATGTCTCTTGGTAGGTTCCACGATGGGGACAGGAACTCTGACATTACAAGTGATAGGGACGATAGTCAACTTACTAGGCCTTTAGGATCTGTGTAGAAACAAAGTCAGTGTGCTTGTCTGCAAGAGGTCTGAGGTGGGGGCCCACTCAAGAAAGCTTTTAGGGATAGTTATGATCTGCTGTGGCAAACTGAGATGGCTTTGTCTCCTTCTAGGTCCCAATACAAACACTTATGAGTGACTGTAACTGAGGGGCACTGGGACTGAATTGGAGCATGATTTCAAGGGTGGCACAGCCTGGAGAGAAGGCTGTAAACCTGAGCCTCAGGGTCACCTGACACCTTCTTAACTCTTTCACTAGTGTTTCTTACTGCATTTACCAAACCCAGGGGGTTCACAGAGAAGCCCATGTGGGCACAGGTCTACTTCTGGTTGCAGGGGGAGTCACTGTGAATCCACTATGAGCTTGTCAGTACCTGGTTTCAAGGTGATCTTTCTAGTCTCTCAGCTCTTTTGATGTTTGCTGGAACCCTAAGACCCCACAAAGATGCTCGGAGTGCCGAAGTCATGGGATTGGTGCGGTTTGAAAATATGAGTGGATCCTTTTGTTGTAGCACTTGGGTCACCCTCTTCCACTTCTCTTTTCTTCTTTCTTTGGGTTTACCATTTACCTCACTTTTTAAAAAAAATTTTCTACTAGACAGTTTTCATATTTGACAATCTGCAAGATATCACCAATTTCATTGTTAAGATTTGAATTTGAACAGTCCCCTTAGAAGCAGGCTGGTGTGAGGAGGGCAAAAAATGCAGGCCCATTTCCACCCTGTCTGATGGTCAGAGAGTTTGGAGATCGACAAGCATAGTAGGACATCTCAATTCAAGATGTGATTGATTGATTCTTTTGAAATTAAGATGTGCCATCCTGATATGCAAATGTACATCTGCTCCTTCTTTTGTAACTATGAGGTCACCTGGGGAAGGGCGGTCTTCAACATACTTGATCTAGAGCATCTTCACTACCTAGACAATAGAATGCTAATGATTTGGTATAGTATGAGGCTGCTTGTTCATTTTCTGGCCCCCCAGATTCCTGAAATAATCACACAGAAACTATATTATTTAAATCACTGCTTAGCCAATCACTTAAGTGTAGTTATGGCTTACTCTTATACCTTAAATTAACCATTTCTATTAATTTATATTTTACCATGAGGCTCATGGCCTACTGGAAAGCTGGCAGCTCACATCTTTCCCCTCTGCCAGCTACATGGCATCTCTTGACATCACCTTTTTTCTCCCAGCATTCAGTTTAGTTTTCCCCACCTATCTCTGTTCTGCCCTGCTATAGGCTCAAAGCAGTTTCTTTATTCATTAAGCAATAAAAGCAACACATATACAGAAGGCCTTCCCACACCAATTTGGTGTCTCAGAGTGATAAAGCAATTGACTATGAGTTATCCTTTATATCATGTTAATAGAGTCTTTTGTTACCCTCCCCCATCCCCCATTTATATTGGGTATCAAAGCTGTGAAAAAATAAATGCAAGCAGATTTCAGTCACTGAAATGCCTTTCCGGCATCTTTGTATGGTTTCTGTCCTTCAAGCAAATATGGCTTGCAACATTATATAATCATTTGTGGTTGGATATGCATCACAAGACACTACTCAGTGACCTTTATTGACCCCTGCCTGATCACTTTAATGTAGTAGTGCTCTCCTTTCAAAGAATATTTCATAACAGCTATCACCCATGGAAGGAGACAACCATAAAATACTTGGCAATTGTAGAAGTCTTTTGTTTATCTTAATTCATAAGAATCTTTTGCTCATGAAGGTAAACTGGCTACTATAAGCATTAAATGCAGCTTTAATCTAGGCACGTAATTCCTCGTAGTTTCTCTAGAGGTTTCTGGAACACAATGAACTTATAGAATCCATTCATCTTTGTGAGCCAACATATTTTAAGTAATTGAAAGAGCCTTGGAAATTCCTTATGTCACATATATATTTCTCTTGGTCTTTTATCATTTGATTTATCAAGTTAGGAGGTATTATTCTAATAAACCAACTGAACGTAGGAGAACAATGACATTTTTCTTTACAAGTAAACTTGGTTTTGAAATTGAATCCATATTGAAAAAAATGTGAACAAACCACTTTAAATCTGAGAGGGGAAATACACATGCTTCTTCGGTATGTGATTTTTAAAAAGGTAGCATTGTTAGTTATTTTTGAGTTCTATTTCTGTGCAGTTATAGCTAAAGAAAAACATGCTTATGACTTGTGCCCTTTAGCTGTACTTTTTATTCATGCATGCCTTATCTTTAATAAGCACTGATGAACAACATGTAAGTGTTTAAGAATGAACAAAGAAAGTTCACAATATATGAAGGCTATAATTAACCATGGCATCCCAAGGTCATACAAACACCGGAAGGGGAAGGGGATGAGAACAGTCTTTCTACTTGCTTCCCAACTCATCCTTCCTCCAATAATACCAATCCTTTATGCATCTTCAAGGTATATAGCCATCAATCAAAGCCCTTAGGAGGCAACCAGTTCTCGAATGCCCATCATTTGCCAAAAGGACATTGTGTGCTTGTGGAGAAATGTAGTCAGCTCATCAAAGGAGAGAGCAAATGTTACCCCCAGAAGGGAGAGGCCAGAAAAATGCCATGTATGTTGAGAACTAGAAACAACTAGGAGCAGTTAGGGCTATCTGAGCCATGAAATTAGGGACTCTAGTAACACAGGAGGCTTTGTTAAACATTTTGGTCATCATTCTGAGAGGACTAGAAAGCTTCTGGAGGCTAGTTTTCTGGGGTGCTCCAAGGGGTGTTTCATTGTGAAGGATGAATTGGAGGCAGAGGTGTCTACTTACAGAGAGCTTGGTTGGAGGCCTCACCTGTAACACAAAGAGACCCTGCTCTGGGTGTATGTCCATGTGCTTTAGGTAGTCAGAGAGGGAAAACTAAATGATATAGACGCCCCCAGACTTTAGCACAACTGACGCCATGATGGAAGTTCAAACCCTGAAACCGAGCACATAGGCTGGTCCACCTGCCAAAATAAGAACAAAGACCTAATCTATCAAAGTCCATCATTCTGGGACAGCCCCTAAATGTACTAGCCTTCCTTTTTCATTTTTGCAGTTCCATCCTGACTAACTGTTCTTGCTAACGAAGGTATGTCAACCCATAATGTGGTTTTTGTGCTTAAACCAGTGGGCAGGGGTCCACATCAGCCCAAAGTGGGTTTTGTTGGACAAGGGTGAATATGATGCCTGTTTCTGGCATGGAAAATTCCAGGCCTTCTGTGAATTCGCTTGGCCCTCTTTTAGAGATGGTTTGGGCTATCTGGAATATAGTGGCTGGGGAACCCCAGCTATCCAGGCCCGTTTTCCTGTATTAACCAATGACTTTCTCTTCCCTGAGACCTTCTCGACTTGGGACCCATGCCCTCTTGCTGGGGACCTGAATTGTTTTGACTTGGCCAAGTTTCCCATAGAAACCCCAAACCTCTGTTGGTTCTCTCATTCCTTCTGGAGGAAAATGATCCTCTCCTTTTCATGCAATTATCTGTATAATTAAAAAACTCATTGTCTGGAAAGAATAGAAAAGAAAAGACACTCATGGACTGGACAGCAGTGAAGTCGGGGGTTGCCACTGGACTTTGCAGTCTGGAGAAAATGGATTTTTCCTCCGATCAGATCTTCTTGGGACCTCAACACTGACCAAGGTTAGGAGGTTCTGACAAGTTTCACTAGGGCCTTTTTGGATTAAAGACAGCCTCCAGAAAATATTGTTTTGTTGCAAAGTCAGCCCCAGATATTAAAAAGGAAACTCCAAAAGTTAAAAGAATTTGAGAGTATAGATGGGTCCTAGTTGCTGAAAATTGCTCAGAGGGTTTGCTCTAAGAAAAACAAAACAAAAAATAAAATGGCCCCAAAGGGTGAAGCCAGAGATACCAGGAAGAAAGAGGGAAGATGTGTTTGCAAAGGCACTTGGACTGGAAGAGGCCAATCGCCTATCTGTTTAGAAGAATTGGTCGTGTTTCTGCTGGTTGGCTGGCTTGTTTGTGGTCACTGACACTGCAATCATCCTAGGAACAGAAGTTGACAAATTGACTGTGGTGGCTTGAATGGGAATGGCTTTATAGACTTATGAGTTTAAAGACTTGGCCCATAGGGAGTGGCACTATTAGGAGGTGTGGCCTCGTTGGAGGAAGTGTGTCACTGTAAGGGTGAGTTGTGAGGTCTCATATGCTCAAGCCAGACCTAGAGTGACAGTCTCCAAAGTGGTTGCACAACACTAACCAAGGAAGTGAAAGATATATTTGACAAGAACTTTAAGTCTTTGAAGAAAGAAATTGAAGAGGATACCAGAAAATGGAAGGATCTCCCATGCTCTTGGATTGGTAGGATCAACCATAGTAAAAATGGCAATTCTACCAAAGGCAATCTATAGATTCAATGCAATCCCCATCAAAATCCCCAAAAAATTCTTCACAGACCTTGAGAGAACAGTAATCAACTTTATATGGAAAAACAAAAAAACCCAGGATAGCCCAAACAATCCTATACAATAAAGGTACTTCCGGAGACATTACCATCCCTGACTTCAAACTCTATTACAGAGCTACAGTAATGAAAACAGCTTGGTATTGGCATAAAAACAGAGACATTGACCAATGGAATTGAATTGAAGACCCTGATATTAATCCACAAACCTATGAACACCTGATTTTTGAAAAAGGGACTAAAATTATACAATTGAAGAAAGAAAGCATCTTCAACAGATGGTGCTGGCATAACTGGATGTCAACCTGTAGAAGAATGAAAATAGATCCATATCTATCACCACACACAAAACTCAAGTCCAAATGGATTAAAGACCTCAATATCAATCTAAACACACTGAACCTGATAGCAGAGAAAGTGGGAAGTAGACTGCAACACATGGGCACAGGAGACCACTTCCAACGTATAACCCCAGTAGCATTGACTTGACTCTTTTAACTACCGCATGTATGAAATCTTCTAATTCTCATGCTATATGATTGGTGCCATGACCATAACATTTTACCACGGGGTTAAACTGAGACCCACCTTGAATGAAAAAGCTTTCTCATTTTTAAGTACTGGAATTAGATTTAACCTTTGAGCCCATTCACTCGCCCATCAGATCCTATATGCTTTATACAAGCCTATGAATATCTACACATTATATAACCACAGTAGACTGTATAAAGTTTGGGGAACTATGGCTGAAGTGTCAAGTGCTTGGCTGAATGAACTGTTCCAGGCATCCTTGAATTTGGACCACCAGAGATGGGTGAATACGGTCATTTCAGAAACACTCTCAGCACACGTCTAGGTTAGAACCACCAAGTGGTGAGTGGCAACGGACGAGATGGGAAAAACACCAAAAAACTATTCACCAGACATTCTTCTGATGACAGAATGAGGGTCAAAGAATGGCCAGAGAATTTACCAGGCGTGCCAGAAAGTGACATCAGTATGCTTCAATTGACCCCAGAGGGACAAGACTTGATGGAGAGTGACCCTGGAGGGACCCCCAAGTATGAAGAATTTTGGAAGTTGTTCCCGGCGTGTGTGAGTCTCAGGGAAGAGCCGCCCTTCACTGCTGCTGCCAACCACAGCTATGCTAATTTTTTTATTTTAATCCCTTTAGTGTGCTTTGCTGTGGATATAAGCGAAGCTTGTCTATAAAAACATACACGGCCTAGTTTTGAAATTTGTCAACAGCGCAGAAAAGTTCAGATGAAAATATCCATGTGCATGTTTGAAGAGAAAAATTAAAGTTGTTCAACAGTGTGCCCATGGCAGTTCTGAAGGTATGAAGATAAATAAGGATTTTATTTTCTCACTCAAATACTTTCCTAATTTGACGAATTAGCTGAACGAGTCGAAGTGACAGCCATTTACAGGCTCTTCTAGAAGAGCTCAGAGCTTCCTCAAGGGCTCTCTCTCTCTCTGGCAGCTTTGTGTCTGTGCGCTTGGGCAGATGTGAGCTTGGTGGCTACAGTCAAGGCATCAGAGATCAGAGTTAGGCATCAGGCCTGGGATCCATCCATGCCACCGCTGGGAAGTGAGGGAGTCTCCAGGTCAGCGGCCCCTGGGACAACTTAAAGAGGAAGATAATTCACAATGTGTGGAAGACTTAATCTACTTAGGAAAGAATAGGGACCGAAATATCCGGAGCTTAAAATACCACAGACGGAAGAGGAGTCTAAGCTCAAAGGCAGAGGATTGACCTAAACCAATCAGGAGCACTCCACCATCTCGTGGATTTTCGATGGATCTTTTTTAAAATTGTTTTCCACTTAAAGTCACTGACAAAAGAAAAACTCTCGGATGGCATCCTGTATCGCTCACACATGGCTCACAGCGACCAGCAGCTCAGTGCCCAAGCTCCTGGGTATGCCTCTACAGCACGGTAAAGGTTTGCACAGAATTAAGATGTCAAAAATTATGTTAATAGTTATAAGCAATTATGACAAATGCAGACAGCCCAGGGGGTTATGTTATTCTTTTAGATGGTATTGTTACAAAACGCTGTCTCCCTGAGAAAACGGATGCAGGTCTGGTCCAATGAGCACTTGTTTTGGGAGGTGAACAGGGTAAAAATCCAAGCTAGTGTTCTTGGATGCTGTGCTTGCGCCAGGAAGAGTTTATCCTGGTGTGTGTTGTGGGGTATTTGCCACAGAACTGCTTGGATGTGGGTTTAAGCAAATAGAAAGTCTTTATTAGCTGACTGATGACCACACTGGGTGTTCTGGTCTAGTAGCACAGCAAAGAGTTTTATGTGTAACTAAAGGCTTGCTCAAATGGCCTGCTTTCAAAGCTTCACTGAGACTGTTCTTTCACTTTTTCGCTGGACTTTGCACTGGACCCTGGCACTGGGCTCAGCACTCATGGTCCCTGGCACTGGCCTCTGGCCTCCAGCATCTCTGCTTTGAATTGTTTCACTATGTAAGGGTTTATAATGGTTTTAATTTTTGATTCTATCACTGGTTCAAATGTTTTGAGAAGTGAATCATCAGAACATTAGCTGTAAGTGTGCACCTGGAAGTGAGCACCTGGATGTGTGCACCTGGAAGAAAGACACATCTGCTTTAAGTCCTGATCCATACTTGAGCATTGTAACCCTGGGCAAGTAGCTGAATTTCCCTGTGACAAGTTTTTATTAATGATTCCCTTTGTTCCCATGTTTTATTGGGAAATTTTGCTAAAATATAAATTCCCAATCCTACTACAAATTGAATGCTGAGGTAATGAGGTTTTATTGCTGTTGGGGGGTGTGGGGGCAGCCTCCAGCAGCACAGGGCTTTGAAAGGGATCCATGGTGTCCGTGTAAGCTAAGATTTTTCTAGTTTTCTATCTGAGGGGGTTTAGGGAAAAGGAAACTTACACTCTCTCTTGATGACATCCTTCTTTATGCCCTGTTCTTCTCTCTGTTCTTTCTCCTGTATTCTTTTTTTTTTCTTTCCTACAGCTTATATATCCAAACAAGGTTTTTCAGGCACAATAGGAATTACAAAGCAGCTACATTCTATTTTGTAAGTGAATGATTATAATGAATACAGGTAAAAACATGTTCTTCATCTCCCTTACATGATTAAACATTTTATGTATTACAGGTAAAAAACAAATTATCCCGAGAACACACATACATTCATACCCAAACAACTTGTTATAGAAGAATTGTGAGGAATCATAAACCCTGACTTTTGTATATAAAAATAATAAGTCAGTTCTACTTTAAATTTTTAGGGTGCATACCCACTCATTAATAGTTTTTTTTTTATATTAGGAGATTGAGAGCATAAACGGGTATAAGGAATTAACCATCACTCTTGGTCATCAGCCAATCCTAGCAAGAAAGGTATAAGAAAGGTATGTCAGTCAATGCTAATTGAGCTTCTTTGTTCTTGTTCCCTGACCTTAAAGAGCTCCTCACTCAACCATGTGCCTTTCTCAATCTAATTTAGACTGTCTTCTTGGGTTTTTCACCTCAAAGTTATTCAACAAAAACAGCTTGGTCTAGCTTTGGTATTTCCAAAGCTTTGTTTCAGCTGTGATGCACTCCAAAACCTGTGAGCACATCTCCCGACATTAAGGTTAAAAGAATTTAAACTAGCTGGACTACTGTAGTCAATTGCTAATCATTAATCTGAGCTACAATCAATGCAGCTCCTTAGGTGAAACTCCCAGGCCCCAGCTGTGTAGCATTTCCTTGTATTTCTATTGTGCATCAAAATTCTGTATAAGCTACCATTCTTACTCAATGATACAGTACAGCTTAGGGAAGGATCATCTTCTTGATGATCCACAGATAAAGATGCCCAGTAGAATGGGATGTCTCCATGTGATAAACATACTATATACAGGCAGTGGGGATCTCCCTACACCCACAGCAGCAGCAGCAGCAGCAGCAGCAGCAGCAGCAGCAGCAGCAGCAGCAGCAGCAGCAGCAGCACACATGTAATGGCACAGCAGAGGCACACATGTAATAACGGCACGGCAGAAGCAAAAGACAACGCAGGAGTTTGTAGTTCTGTGGCCTTGCCTAGCCAAGATTCACCATCAGAGAGTTTCCTCCTGGTGGGCTGACACTTTGAACTTCGGTTGGCACCTGCTGCCCTCTGACATGGCCATGGGAAAGGTTACTAGCGTGTCAGTGTGTCTGATGTACAATGATGGGCTTCTGGATTGGGAACTGAAGTTGAACAGGGTCATTATTATTTAGTGTTCACTAGCCTCTTTCATGAAATCATTTTGTTTCAGCTTTTGATCAATAAATATGTTCTGACCAGGTCTGGTGGCTCACATGTGTCATCTCAGAACTCAGGAGGCTGAGGCACGAGGGTTGTCAATAGTCTGAAGCCAGCCTGGACTACATGGTAAAACCCGTGCCAACCTCGACTGCTAGGTGAGACCTTGTATTAAAAACAAACAACCATGAGCATTCCCAGTTGTCTTTTCTTCTGGCAACATCACTGTGGTCTTCACCATAGTTCTGTGCCCAGCCTTCTTTGATTATCTTTGTCCACCTTCTTCCCTGAAAAACAACTGAAATTATATCATTAATAATCTTGGTTGATGATAACTTCCCTTCCTCCAGTCAGATGAGCGGCATTAACTGGGCAGTGGTGGCACACACCTTTAATCCTAGCACTCTGAGGGTAGAAGCAGGCAGATCTCTGAGTTTGAGACCAGCGAGATCTACAGAGTGAGTTCCAGGACAGAAAAACCCTGTCTTGAAAAAACAAAAACCAAAACAAACAAACAAACAAACAAACAAACAGATGAGCACTTTCTCCATGCTTTAAGGAACGTGGATGCAGATTTAAAAGTCTGAACATTCTTTTCTTCCGTAGCTGATTCCAGCAGCTGAGGATACCTTCAACACATGGCTTTCGGGCTGTGTGTCCAGCTTTTGTCATAGAAGACACTTCCACTGCTGAAAGGAGCTGAAATGTTGGCTCGGCCTCATGAAACGGAACAGAGTTCTGTTCTGCTCCTGTCCTTCTGGGACATCTGCACAGTGCTCATCACTGCAACTCTGCCTACTCCTGGCTGAAGAATGGATGACTTAATAAAACCATTTGTCTAGACAGATGTCTCCTTGGGGCTGGGATCTTTCACAATTCTTGGTAGATTGTTTTTCACCACAATTCTTGGTAGACTGTTTTTTAAATTCTTGATAAAGTTACCTGTTGGTAGAAAACACAAGTGCTGATGGCCATCTGCCTGCACGCTGTACTTCTCTGTCTCAGTCTCTGAATGCCACCTGCCCTGGGAACACAGGTTTCCCTCTACTTTTTCATGGTGGTGTTGTGGGATGGACTTTCTGGAGAGACACAACACACACATACTCATCCCATATAGGGAGTCTATGACAAACCAACGTACAGATAGCAAAGTCCAACTTTCCTCCAATGAGTTTTACTAGTTACTTACAGGAATATGGGTGAGGAGTTACTTACAGGAATACAAAGGAGTCACAGACAACTGAATCACCAAAGCTTGTCCCAGCATGAGTGGCAGCTCACAAAAACTGGGAACTAGTGCAGTCTGCAGGCAGCTCAGGTTGGAGACTGTCCTTTCCAATGACTCAGCTGGTCTGAGCCTCTTCCAGGCAACTTGGCTGCCTTGGACTCCTTCTGGGCTCTTTGTCTGTCCCTGCTTCTTCCAGGCAGCTGGGTTCCTCTCAGAGTGACTCAGCAGTCTTTGCTGGTTATTCTTGGGGTGAGAGAGGCCTGGTAAATCTGTTCAGTTTCAGGAACTTCCTGAAACTCTTGAAGTTGTTTACTTTCTGTCTTAATGAACTTCCCAGCATGATGGAATGTCTCAACCTCAGAGGTAAAGGCTACACAACAGGAGTACAGCTGAAACACACTTTAAGGCCTGCAGTGAACTTTTGGACCAGGGCCTGAGCATAGAATCCCGCTTATAACTTCAGTGTAAAGCAGAATGGGCTACAGGATCAAGTTACATAAAACAGAAACAAAGTATTATATCCCGTGCTTTTGTAAGGTCAGTGAAAAACATTGACTTTGCTTCTACCTTGAGACAGATTCCAAACCATAGAACGAGTGGCAATGAGTGCATCTTGTTCTTCTTGCACATCTGCTCAGGCCACCTTTGTAATGTAGCTCCTTAATCAGGCTGCACTTTCTCCTACCTTCACCCTTTGATGCTGCAAAGCTTCTAATCTGAGTTCTGATCAATAAACTCTAGCCATGGCGTCCACAGCACAGCTTAGACATTGCTCCCGACTCTGTAACTGAACTGACTGTTTGCCAACCTGGACTTCTCATCTGGCGTTCTCAGGCAGTTGAATCTTACCAAGTTATTGGGTAAGGTGGCAGAATGCTACCAGTTCGTGTCTGGATCAGCTGCTACTAATCTTGTCTTTTTTTTTTTTTCTTTTTCTATTTCACAGATAGTAATGGCTTCCATCACAGAACATACATAGCCCTCGTCCTTTTGAAGTGCAGTTTCTAAGGATGCTTTTTTCATGGTCTCCCTCCCCCTTCTCGTTACTCCGTCCTGCAGATGGGGGAGGAGCCAAGATCTTCCCCCTTTCGCCTTTATTTACTGTCTGCCCTCTGGTCTCCCTCTCATGGTCATACTCCACCCCTTTATCTTTACTTTGTAATTCCTCCCTTGATGCTTCTGATTACAGAGGAGAGCTGAGACTCACCAGGCCCTTGGCAGGAGCCAGAGGAGCACAAGTCAGACAGGATTCTCCTGGACTCCCACGCCTGCTCTTCCAGATGTTCCCACTGCAAACCCTCCCCCAGCTGCTTCTGCCTGAAGTGTGCCTTCAGGACACACTCCCCATACCCACTGCCCCCCCCCCCCCGAACTGCCGGCGCGAATTATTGCAGCGGACTCTGCAAACCTTCAGTGTCATCCCTCAGACACATCTTCCCTCTCTCTGCTCACACGTGAAAGAAGCCATTGGCTACGCGGACATTGCACACGCTTTTCTGAAGTCTCCGATGGAGAAGACACGGGAAATCGGGGCATCGGAGGACCACGAAATTGTAAACTGCAGCTCTCCGTTCCGTTCAAAGAATGTGGTCCAAATCCTCCCTGTACTATGGGCTCAAGGGTACCTCACTCAGTTCAAAGCACTGCCTTCTAGACAACCACTTATTGCTACTAAACATAAATTAAATATCTTTGGTAATTAAGTGATTACCGCGTTCTCGGAAGGAAAATGTCAAGTGCAAATGCCTCGGAACTGGAAGCTTTATACATTTTCCTACCCGAGTTTTTGTTGTGGAGGGAACTGAAAGTTTGCTTTTATCATCCTTGTGCAGGTGTGTTGCTTAAAAGGTGATTTGCTTTGTTTCGCTCATTCGAGACAGGATCTTGCAGCGTAACCCAGGCTGACATCAAATTGCAGTTTTCCTACCACAGCCTCTGCAGTGTGTGTGTGTGCCAGCGCACCTGACTCTGAATTATACTCTTCCTTAGCAAAAGTACATCTCTACCGTCAAATGCAAATACAGGCGCAGACATTAGAAACTAATTAGAATTGTAAAATAACCATTTGTTAGTTCTCTTTAAATAACTTTCTCTCTCTTTTTTGCCAATTTTAAATTCTGGTAAAAACAGGAACACGGAGCTTCTTAAAAACATGAAGCTCATGAATATTTACCCCTGCCCCCCCATTTAGAAGCAAAGACATTATTTCCCAGATGACTCTAATCTGTCTGAACCATGTCGACCATACATAGTCACAGACAAATCAGCAGCCCGAAGACCTAAAAGCTGGCTAGAACTCAGAAGAAACGCTATGGTCCTTCCAAACAACCAATGTCTTAAATTCTATTTACTCAAGCTATCTCTGAATGTTATGATTTGTAATTTATCAAAACACATAAAAATAAGTGTCTGAAATAATAAATATATTTGTAAGTATTTTTATAAAAGCCATTTATAAAGTCAGGCAGGGGTGGCACATGTCTTTAATTCCAGCACTTGGGAGGCAGAAGCAGGCGGGTCTCTGTGAGTTTGAGGCCAGCCTAAGCTACAGAGCGAGTTCCAGGATAGACTTCAAAGCTATGCAGAGAAACCCTGTCTTGAAAAAAAAAATCAATTATAAAACAGGAGTTTTTTGGAAGCTGTTCTTTATCTAAAAAAAAATCCCCGAGAGCCTTGGCGTCCCTGGTATCGTTCAAATCCATGAGACCCTGGAAGCTTTGACTAGAAAATGAAAACAAAAGAGAAGCTATGCATAGACAGGAATTTTAATATTTGAATTCAATGTCTCACAATATCTCCAATGGTTTCTGCAGATACGTTTAAAATAGCAGCAAACTCATGACGTATGTGTAGAATTTACTGAGCTGTATTATTTCTGAGTGCACCTCTGGTTTCAGGAAGGGGCTCACTTCTCACCTTGCAGAGGGGCTGGTCCTCTTTTCGGGAAAGTTCTACTTAGTAGGGTGGCAATTTTAGAAGGTAGAGGTCTTGTTTTATGACGCAGGCTCTGAGGAATGCATCCTCAAAGGATGACTGCATTGGATAGAATCGATTCTGTGCAATTGTAAATCAATTCATGGTGAAAAAGTTGCCCCTTAAGCGGCAGAATATTTGGTATTTTCTTTCCCCAATGTGCATTCAACAGGAATGGGAACCTCTATGATGCTTTCTTTATATAGACTATTTCTGTGATGTCCTCTTCACTTATTATATGTGATTCTCTATGATCTTTTAGTATGGAACACATCTTCCTGAAGCCTCCTAACAAAATTTCACACCTTCTATTGTGAAGCTGTATTTGCTGTAGGATTCATCCAGGTACGTTGTAATTTCCAGAAGCCCACTGAGAAACTATCAGCGGGTAGCATCATTTAGAATAAGCTGAAGAACCGAGCTCCAGGCTATGAGGAGGAAGTGACCACAAGAGGGCGCGCTGACGGAAGAGGCCAGAGCTGATGGGGAGTCTCACCACTTTGCATGTGTGTTTTTCAGAATCAAGCCAGACATTGCTGTAAAACATCTTTCTTTAATTTCAAAGACAGCTTTATGTTAATCAGTGGAATTGGTTGGTCTCAATTTCTGTCTGCTATATATAAAAGCAATGACAATAAAACAGAAATTTATCCTTCGTTTCCGTGTGTTTGTAGGTGGAACATTTTGGATGGAGGGAAGCCTAAAAAAATATTTTGCAATACAGTATTTACTGATTTCTGTCCTTTTCAAGTTAAGAGAAGACTAAGCTCCTGTTTTCTCTTGCATCTGAAATATTATTTATTGTTTGAAAAGTGGCTGTATTATTAATAATTTTGTTCACTAATTTTACCACTACCTATTAACTGATAAGATTAACGGATTTACCACCCATTAGAGTTTGATGTTGAACTTTCTGAGATTTAACATTAAAGGAGTCAGTAATGGAATAAACGTAGGCCACAGTTTTCCGGCTTGAGAGCCATATTAGACAATTCCTTATACTTTGTGTGATGATGTGGTTTTTGATGGCGCGATAGAGTAAAGCGAAGCCACTATTTCCTTCTCCGGCTACGCACTCAGGCGAGCTAGTGGAAATGTTACGTGTAGTTCTCCTGCACCAGAAATGTTCAGGGTACTAGCTGAACATTATATCAAAACTGCAAACCGTCACGTTCTGTTCAGTCACGTGGGTCCTCAGAGACAGCGAGCAAGGCCAACTTGGAGAATTATATTCGCTCTCTTGTCCAACTCGCCAAGAGACCTTTCACCTCAGGCATTATGAGTTAGGGCAAACCACCTCTCTTCCTGGAAGAAATCCCCCAATTCTTTGTGCTTGGAGCCGACGCACGTCTTTATACTAAAACCCCGAAATACGTACAAAAGGCGGTCTTCGACTGAGGAAAGCTGGATTGTACAATGGAAGCCTAAGAGACCTTTAGTAGCAAAAGAAATTGAAAGAAAAAGAGATGAAGGCTGAGTCGTTACCCTAGAGATTAATTCAAGGAATTGACACAAGGGTCTAATTTTAAAATAACATTTTTTTAAAACCTCTTCTGAAAAGGGTTTGTGTCAGAGAGCAAAAAAAGGCATTTTTTTTTATTTCTGATTAAAAACACATGGCAAACATGGAAAGTGAAGCAAAAATTTAATACTATGATGCAGAAAATGATTTATCAAAATGTATTTTTACCTCCAAAGAATCTGCTTTATTTTCTGACAGATCTCTTAGCCAGTAGCTCTGATCTTTGTGTGTCTAAATGCTGGTCCCCTTCCACTAAAAACTAATGTTACCTCATAATGGAGACTATAATGATTTGATATAATACTCATATTGTTTGGAATCTTAATGTTTTATCTTAGGGGGGAATATAAAACCTTGAAAGTATGTAACTTTTGTTTCAAATATTTTACGGAAATATATAGAAACACACTGATTTTTCTGTGTTTGGTATTTCAAATTGGCTCAAGATAAAGTCAGGCAAAATAATGGACTATAACTCACTTATGTGTGTGATTTCTCTCTCTCCTTGCCATAAGTCATCCCATCTTCAGGCTTCTTGTGCTGATAACGGACTTTGTTATATGTCTCTCCTTTTTGTATGGCTTATTTCTAGTATTTGTTATTTCCTTTTTTATATAACATTTGAGTCTTGTTTGTCGTTCTTTAAAATCATCAAGTTAGGTCCGTGGATTGAGTTCGTTTTAATTAATTACTAGCTAGTTAATTGAAACAGGCTCTCACATCCTACCCCAAGCAGGCCTCAGACACAGAAATCACCCTGCCTCAGCCTCCCAATGCTGAGGCTACACTCATTTATGTCTGCACTTGGCTCTTGTCCTTTTTTGAGGCTTTCACGCTGTAAACTTCCTCTCCGCGCTGCCTTTGCTGTATTGGAGAAATTCTAGTCAGCATCTTTCCACGCTGTCTCGATTGTCTGGCAGCTACATGTTTGCTGAGGCATACTTAGATAATTTCTCCTTTAAAAACCACCCCAAGTGCAGCTCTAACTCCCCTGACCCGCCAGCTTCTTCTCTTTGCTAGTGTCAATTGGAGAAAAAGCCAGAGCTTTTAACCCTGTACTCACACTCAGCCTCTGTACATAGCAGTGGTCCTCAACCCCCCTGTTAAAGTGCTCCTTTAATGCAGGTCCTCATGCTGGGATCCCAACCATAAAATTCTTTCGTGGTTAATTCAGAACTGAAATCTTGCTACTGTCATGAACTGTAATGGAAACATTTTTGGAGGTAGCGGTTTGTGGGGAATCATGACCACCGACAGGTTGAGAGCCACCATTACAGTGTATGTTTATTTACTTGGAAAGATGAAAAATTTGCATCCTAAAGGTTTGCTTAAAAACGTAAAAGTGTCATTTAAAAACAAGCAATTTTTAGTTCTCAAGCCAAAGTTCTGAGACTAAAAAACTGGTTGGGTTCAAACTTCCCCTCTACACACACACTTTTCAATGAGGATGCAAAGTTGAGAGGAAGGTGCTTTGGGAAGTGGGGAGGAGGAAGATGGAGGTGGGTATGATCAAGAAGCATTGTGTACATGTACAACATTTTCAAACAATACGTAGAAATGCTGTTTCAAAAGTTTACTTGTCGCTGTAACTACCACAAGTTCAGAGTTCATGCAGACGAAGTTCCCTTGTAGAAATTTAAATCAGTTTGCAGCTCACTGCCATTACCCGGGCTCCAATATTTACATTGCTTCTACCCTTGTCCAGTTTGTTTAACAGAGCCATCTTCATTGTATCTTAACAGAAATATTTTCTAAGAAGAAACATTTGCTACTTTTTCACATGCTTTAAGTCTCGAAGACAGAACTAGTGCAGCAAATGGAGCTTTCGTTTGGATTAATTTCACTAATTTGGACAGTAAATGGAACAGTGGTTGAAACAGAGGCTTTTGTGCTGTGAACACACGGCATTCTTCCACGTGCTGGTGGAAGCATTTCTGCTCCATATTCCGTGTAAGTCACAATCATCTCAGGACCCTTTGTATATGCATACAGAGAGAAAGTGCCCAGTGGAACGGATTTATCCAACCAGAATCTCTTGAGTATAGTTCCCAAATCTGAATTTTAAACACTTAACGATAGATCAACTTCCTGTACCCTAACTGCTCAAAGACACTGGAAGCATGTTGTGGGTCACCCTTCAGTTTGGAAGTTATGAGGACAAGCCTTGAAGAAAAAGTCACTCTCTGTTTGCTCTGAACTGGAATGATCCGGGCTGCAAGCTGATGAGTCTTGGGTCAGATGGGGAGACCTGGTCAGATCATGTACCTGCCACCTCCAAGTGTCAAAGTCAGAGTGAATTCTTGAGAACCAAAGTCCCTGAAGGCTGTCACCAAGCAAGCAGTCTTGGGCTCACTTTCCTAAGGACAGCTGTCTTCCAGAGAATCAGACCTTGATTTCTCTTGCTGTACCTCCATTAGTCTTCAGTGAGTACTCCATATTAAATAGGGAAATTTCTCCTTAGGAATTCAAAGAATATGTTTTAAGTCATTGTAGTAAAGCTAGGAAAAGCTTGTAAGATGTAGAGGAATTACGGGAATAACTGGTTACCCAAAACACATCTATTATTGTTTAAGCCTGGTTCTCCACATACTGGTAAACAGTGTTCAGTAATTTTGCCTGAATTTTATAATGAATACTGTATTCTACATCATGGAGATGAAACATACTTTAGATTAAATCCATCTCAAGCAAGTTTCCATTGCAAATTATCAAAGACTTTTCAATTAAATTATTAGTCTGCCTCTTATTTTAGTGGTGAACATCCCAATAGATCTTCTGGAGACCCAGGATGGAGGGCATGTGTGGGATTCCTTTGTAGTAGCTTCTCTCTGGCTTTAATTTGCACTGCATACACTTACTCTACTTCTCCTGGGAACGCTGAAGTAAGCTGTGGCAGTAAGCTTAAGGGGAAACACATTTAAGCTAGTTGAGGGAAGATAAATAAGGGTTTTGTGACCATGCTAAAAAGGATGCTATGTGTCAAGGATATGGTTGTTCACATTGATTTATTGACAATAAAAGTAGCTTATAATTTTGTAAGTTGTTTGTCCTACCTCATTAGTTCATACTGGAAGTTTGAAGTAACTTGCCATACAATTTATTTTATTTTAATTTTTTAAAAAAATTATTTATTTATTTTTTATGTATTCAATATTCTGTCTGTATGTCTGCAGNAATAAATAAACCAATCACTTTTACTTGGAATTATAAACCACATCCTATAGATAAAACCAAACATTCTTGTTTGTTTCATCTATAGAAACAGCTTCTACCTGGTCCTTGGCTTGTGACTCATGCCATCTGACAAACTATAGTCATCTGAGAGGAGGAAATCTTAATTGAGAAGAGGCTTCCAGAAGATCAGGCTGTGGGGTCTTTCTTTCTTTGTTGTCTGTTTTGTTTTTGTTTTTCCCTTGAGACAGGATTTCTCTGTGTAAGAGCCCTGGCTGTCCTGGAAGTCATTCTGTAGATCAGGCCAACCTCTAACCCACAGATCTACCTGCCTCTGCCTCCCATAGCACCTGAATTAAAGGCATGAGCCACAGTCACCTCCACCACCACCATGACCCAGTAAACAGTTTCTTCATTAACAATTGATGTGGGAAGGCCCAGTCCATTGTGCAGCATCTCTGAACTGGTGATCCTGGGTTGAATAAGAAAGCTGCCTGAGAGTGGTAGTGGCCTGTGCCTTTAATCCCAGCACTCAGGAGGCAGAGGCAGGCTCTGAGTTCAAGGTCAGCCTTGCCTACAGAGTACAGTCAAAACTGGGGGGAGGGGGGGTGGGTGGAAGCACCAAGGACGACTTGCACTAGGCAAACAAACCAAGAAAGTTCCAAAAAAAAAAAAAAAAAAAAGTGGGCTGAGCAAACTATGTGGAACAAGCTAGTAAGAGCACCCTTCCATTGTCCTCTCCATTAGCTCTGGTCTCCAGGTTCCTGCCCTGCCTTCCTTCAGTGATGAACTACAATGTGGAAGAGTCAGCCAAGTAAACCCCGTCTTCTCCAACTTGCTTTTGGTCATGGTAACTAAGACACTGTTTTTCCATTTTCATCTGCTGCTTCTCACCATCACCCTGGTTGTCTATTTTTGTTAGAAAGCTTCTGTTGGAAGCTGAGCTCGGTATTTACTTAAATAAACCAGGTATGGTTATCTATAATCATAATCCTTGCACCCAGGAAGCTGAGGCAGGAGTCAAGAGATAACCTGGGATGCATGGTGACATACTGCTTCAAAAGCAGAAACATCACTCAGGAGGTGGAGGCAGGTTGATCTTTGTTGAGTGGTCTACAGAGGAAACTCCAGAACAGCCAGGGCTAGGTAGAGAGACTCTGTCTCGAATAAAATAAAATGTATTATTACCAACGTCATGTGTGTGACCAAAATGTACGTGTGCTACAGAATGCACATGGAGATGGGGCAACCTCTTAAGTAGTTTTTTTCCACTTTCACACAGGTTCTAGAAATCAAACTCAGGCTTTTGGGGCAAGCACTTTCACTTGCTTTTTTTTTTTTAAATATTTATTTATTTATGTATTCATATTCTGTCTGTATGTCTGCAGGCCAGAAGAGGGCACCAGACATCATTACAGATGGTTGTGAGCCACCACGTGGTTGCTAGGAATTGAATTCAGGACCTTTGGAAGAGCAGGCAATGCTCTTAACCACTGAGCCATCTCTCCGAGTTTCATAATATGAACACTGTATTTACATCAGCTTCACCACCTTCAACTCATGCCTCCTCTTCCCCGTTTCGTCTCAGTTTTATGATCTCTTCTTTTACTATTATTGTTATAGGTAGGCATAGATTATGTACCTATATCATATGTATATCATATATATAAATCATGTGTGTGTGTGTAACCTGAGTTCATTTTGTTATGCTCCTATAGACATGTTCAGGGGTGACCACTAGGGATTGGAGTACCTATAAAGGGACTTGTCCCTGGAGAAGACCAATTGACTGTAGCTCTTTACCTAGAGGTGGGCTTTGTAAAATTTTCTTCACGCATGCATCCACAATGATATGTCAAGTCTTGCTGGGAAACCATTTTGTTGGTATTTTATGGATACAGCTTCCCTGCCAGGTCTGGGAGACACTGTTTCACAGAAGGATCCCTGATCCTCTGCCTCTTACAGTCTGTCTTCCATCAAGGGGCCTGGAAGACTCTCTGGAGAATACACGTTATTTTCCTTGCTCTTGGTTGCCTTTCAGAACATGAAGGAAGACCCTATTGCTGATGACAGCCCTCAGGTCAGTGTTTTTTAAGTTCTCCTTAATCAATTAAACCCATACTAAATGGTAATGAATTTTTTGATTGCTTTTCTTTATATTTGCAAAATTTTCATAGCGTATTGGATGCATTTCCTTCAAGAAGGCATAAAATATTTTGAAGAGGGTCTGGAGAGATGGCTCAGTGGTTAAGAGCATTGCCTGTTCTTACAAAGGTCTTGAGTTCAATTCCCAGCAACCACATGGTGGCTCACAACCATCTGTAATGAGATCTGGTGCCCTCTTCTGGCGTTCAGGCATACACACAGAAAGAATATTGTATATATTATAAATAAATAAATAAATATTTAAAAAAATATTTTGAAGTTTTATTTTATTTTTAAATGTATGAGTATGTGCCTTTTAGGGGAGTTGCTTGCAGATGCCAGAAGACGGTGCTGGATGCTGGGAACTAAACTTGGGTCCTCTGCATTCTTCCTGCTGAGTCATCTCTCTAGCTGCAATCTTTTTGATTTTTTTAAACAAAATCTTATCAATATTGATCCTTTATAAATTAACATGTTGATAATGACTTGCAGTATAGAAACAGGAACATAGTAAGTTTCCCTAAATTCCAGGAGTTTGGGATGCAACCAACAACATAAGGTGTGTGGTTGGAACACGCGAGACTCGTGGCACATGGGAAGTCATCAGAGAGTGGCCACAGACACTGAGGATGGAGCAGGTGTATCTCCAGGCAATCAGTGATGTTGGGATGTCGCTTTATCTGACAGACAATGCACCAATGCACCTTGACAGTTCTTGAGCTTGTTGTCTCCGTCTGCTTGCACAGTTTGAGTCTTAGGTAAGAATCTCCATCTTGAAGGAAAAAGGCAGGTGAGAGATACAGGATTTGCAGGGACACACAGATCATGGGGAGGCATGTGGCATCACAGACCCTCCTGTGCCACCAGAATCATGTAGGAGAAGCCTCCTTTCTTACACTTAAGGCAGGTAGGAAATGAGTCTGGATTTAGGGACTTTAAATTAACGTGATCTCCATCTTCACTGCTTTGGTACTAGCCGCTTGGTGAACTAGACAATTAAAACAAGGTACAAAAGAGAGTACCATTTTAGCTGTCTTGGCTAAAATCTACTTTTAGTTTCTCCATGAGTCTACTTATAACTCATTAGCATTGAAGATAAAACGTATTTATACTTTATGTTCTGATATCATAGCAGACACTACTTGAGTAAAAATCATGAGAAATAATTTACTTCGGTATGAAAACAATGAATTGAAAACTTCTGCATTTTCTATCATTTAAAAAGAAGGCCAGTAAAGAAAATTGTGTCTCTTGCATCAATATATTATCAATATAGATGACTCTGGATCCCAAGTCTGGGAAGGTTATGACCTGCAAAGATGTGATCATGGGGCTGGAGAGATGACTCAGAGGTTGAGAGCACTGACTGCTCTTCCAGAGGTCAGAGTTCAATTCCCAGTAACCACATGATGTCTCACAACCATTCATAATGGGATCTGATTATATATCTTCTGGGGTACATGAAGACAAAGCACTCATGTACAAAGAAATAAATACATAAATAAAACTTGGGAAAAAACTTAAGAAAATAAAGAAATGTGATCAAGTATTCTTTGATATACCAGTGACAGAATTCCTGTGAAGCAGAACAGAGTGAGACGTGTCCCCTGCTAGTCAAGGCGCCTCTCATTGCCAAGAAACAGAGACCCGAGGACTCTCCTTAGGTTTCCTGGTTCAGAATCTAGTCCAGAGCCTTTGAAATCTATAGAGAACAATTCATGGTATGGCTTGGCTCTGCATCTCCAGGGAGAGGTTCTTTGGCCCTGTTGCTAACCAACTCAACACTGTACTTGCTGCTCATTCTACCATGGTGACCATTTACCTTCACGCAGCTACCCCTTAAAAGAAACTACAGACACCATAACGGACCAAGACAAATTTACGTTTTGTTACTTAAAATCTCACTAAGTATTATGAAGCTCTGTATTAATACATACTAGAAAAATATAGGCAGAACCAAAAGAACCCAGAGTGTTGTAATATAACGTTAAAAAGAAAACACCTGATTTTTATATATGGTTTGGCACTGTAATAATTATTTCTGGCATATGTATTTACACAATTATTCAAAGGAATGAATCATTTAAATTTGAAGAATGTTTCCTTTTAGTACCATTTATGTAAACTGGATAGAGCTTTTTTTATTATTAATAACAATTAAATTACTTGAAAAAGTACTCCTGAGACTGAGACTTTCAGATTACAGCAGGCACGAGATCCTGAGGCCAATCCTCATTCCCCACCTAAACAGCTGGGTGTGGAGGCAGGGGAATCGCAGAGTTCTATGCACAGTCAGTCCATCAGAATCAATGAGAGATCCTGCCTCACAATGAGGTGAGGGTCTTTAAGGAAGACACCTAAGAACTACATCGGGCCTACACACACACACACACACACACACACACACACACACACACACACTGTCATATTTTTGGAAAAGTAAACTGGATTGCATACTTTTGTCTTGAAGTGAAATTTAAATATTTTAAATATTCAAGATATATACCTTTGTAACTAATGTGTTTGTTTCTGTTTGTATCATTTTTGACATGCAATGTTTTTTGTTTGATTTAACTTATAGTGTTTTTTGTTTGTTTGTTTTTCAAGACAGTTTATTTGTGTAGCCTTGGCTATCCTGGAATTGACTCTGTAGACCAGGATGTTCTCAAACTCACAGAGATCCACCTGCCTCTGCCTCCCAAGTGCTGGGATTAAAGGTATACGCCACCACTGACTGGCAACAGTGATTATTTTTCATATTTTTCCTTATGTGTATTGTGTGTTTACGCAGGTGCATTCAGGTACCCACAGAGGCCAGAAGAGGGCATCAGATCTCTAGAGCTAGAGTTGTAGGTACTGGTGAGTTGTGTGATGTGGGTGCTGGGAAATGAGCTCGGGTCTTCTGGAGGAACACAGGGCTCTCGCTGCTGAGCCAGCCCTCCAGCCCAGGTGCTTTGGTTGTGAATGGTTGCACAGTGACTAAGCCTTAGGTTAGGTCTCCCTGCAGTCAGATGTTCAGTGTCTACTGCTGATTTTATGACCTGCTAAATGGTCCTTTTTCTCTGAAGCCGCTGTTGGAAGGTAACAGTGTCTAGCTTCATTCTCCAGCCAAACTCTGTCCCGTGTCCCCTGGCAGCTACTCAGTCAGGGGTGCTTAGTTTAGGATCTTTATGGACGATACAACACAGACTCAAGATATCTGTTTTCAGAAAGGTAAAAGTCTCTTTGCCAGTATTTCTTGCTTTTCACCTAATTTAATAGGAATGAGATGTGAAAATGAAGGGATTGGGAGTGGGTGAAAAATAATTCACAGGTGTCCAGGGCTGAAAATGGAGTAGGTACTGTCAGCCCTTTGTTTATAGTGACATTTTCCTTGTTCTCCCAGTCTTCCGCACACCTAGGGGAATGTATCTTCGGTGGGCGGGGGTAGGAGTTAAAGATGTCTTGAAATATTATTAAGTGTCTTCCAAGGGATATGCACGCTCAAGTTGAAAAAAGAATGGGTAAACATAAGCCATCTGTTTCACGCAAGGTGGGAGTTTTGTGTTTAAACGCCAATGGCATTTGGCTTTGACACACGCATGGGAAAGGCCCAGCTCGAAGTCAAACATTTTAGGTGCTCTTGACTGCGTACATGACATCAATGGCTTAAGGCGTTAGGGAGTCGATGTCTGCATTTTGTCTGCTTTTTGTTATGATTAAGGAATATAATGGAGGAAAACGTGTGTGGCCAGTGTTCCTCTAGTACGCGAGTGGCCAATGTTCCTCTGGTAGGCAAGTGGTCATTGTTCCGGCCCCTCCTTGGCTGTACAGGTGCTGACTTCATCGACACGTTTCAGGGAAGGGTGTTTTAATGAAGGATGGAATTGCAGATAATTCATTCCATGCTGTGAGGTTAACCACAAGTCTCTTCAAACTCGCAAAACTTATTACTCCTGCAGCTGTGCTGGGGCTGAAGGCAGAGCCTGCAACAGAAAGGGCTCTGAAGATTTTTCTGACTTGATTTCATTGTAAGACATGACCTAGTTAGGTGGCCAGACTTTTTTTTTTTTTTTTTTAAGTGTAAGTAGAAGGAGATTTCTTTCTGTCTTTTGGAGGACGTTTCATTTTAGTGGTGTTCCAGAAACCCAGTTAACGATGAACATGGAAACACGGCCTCCTGTTTCCTTGTGTTTTCAGTGGACGTGAAACCCACATTCCCGCTTCTTTCCGCAGTGGGTGGAACGCTCTGGATCCCTTAGTTCAGCTAAGGTGGAGCCCTGGTCACGCTAGTGGAGCAGGAAGACGGGTTGGAAATCTCACATGCTGCTTTTCTTTCCCCTTTTTTCTGCAAGACCATTGCCCTTTGCTCTTTAAAGTTGAGCGGCATTAATGCAGGTGTGGTCAGCAGCTGGTATTCCTAGTGGGGGTGGGAGAGGTGGCCTGAAGTGTTAGGAATCATATGAAATGGACAGAAGAATTCTTGTGGTTTTCAGGTTTTCAAGTTTCTAGAGGAAACAGGGTGAGCTCCAGTAAGACAGGGAAAGCTGTGTGTGGAAGGAGATCTCCTGATTTCAGATAGACATTCTGCAGCTTAGCAGAGGGATCAGGAAGCAAGATGACGGGCAATCCGCACCGACCACCTGTCTCCTCTCGCCTGGGTATCTCCTAAATCCTGCTGCTCCACCCTTTGGCAATCTCAGCTTAGCGTGTGGCGGGGAGGGGCGGTGGATGGAGGGGGCGGTAAGCTTCGCTCTGTATTCGATTGTGTTCCAGTCTTGAAGGCTGTGCTGTGAAGAGGGAGAGTAATGGCAGCTTCAAGCACTCTGACCCCATGTAGAGGGCAGAGTGTTGCACCTGAGGCTGCTGTAGTCGGGTGGCAAGGCACGTCTTGAAGATGTTAAGCCTTAGTCAGACACAAACCTGAGGACTTTGAAGCCGGTTTCTAAATGAGGTTCAAATATTACAGTCTAATAGTTTGTGGGTAGACAAAACACTGGGTGTAGTTATATATTTTTCATGTTATTTTCATATCTAACTTTGTGGCATGGGACTGTAGTATGGCAGCTAAGTAACTATAACTTTAGGATAATTAATCCAAAAAAGATATGAATCCACTACTCCTATATTATGGAGGTGTGGCAAAAAGAGACTGGTATAAAATCATCAGGGATCGGTCCTTATAGAAAATAAGAAAAAAAGTACCTATATAAGAAGAAAATAGTGAGAGAATAGAAAGAAAAACATTAATTATTAAATCAAAATTATGCATTTTTTGAAACAGAGTATTTACTTATTTGAACAAAAATTACATAGGCGAACAAGTCATATACTTAGGAGAGGGTCACTTTTAGGTCCAAAGAGGACCCCCAATATGGCAATGCTGTTGACAATGTCTTAAATGATGGGTTGGGTCTACAGGCAGGACTCTGACTAGGCAAACAAGATTGACCTGGAATTTCTCAGAAAACTCATATTTTGTGTTTCTGTTTGTCAGGAAAAGCTGTTATTTCCTTTATTCACCCAACAGCCAATTCCCTCCAGCAAAGGGCACCTATTCTGGAACCCAGACAGCTGGCAAAAGGTCAAACTCCATGCTAGGTCCCAGACTGACTCTCCTCCCTCCCTTACAGGTCCCCTTAAAGCTGACAAGCTTTCCCACCGAAAGCTAGCCTGGTAGTTTGCTTGCCCAGATAAACTGTTTTCCCACCCATGGAGTAGTCCAGTTTGGTGGCTTCACTGTGCTTCACTTACATTTCCCTACAAGAGGTGGGAGGAGCCCCACAAAGGAATAACAGGAAAAGATACCAGAGACAGAAGGCTGTGACATTGAACAGATGTCTTAACTAAACTGGAATCTTCTTTCTCTGGAGATGTTTCATGCAAAGAAAATTTAAACGAATAACTACAATTAAGGAGAACACAGGGAAAACCCCAGACTGCAATAAAAATAGAAACAGATATGACTGCATCACAGAAAATGCACACAACCGCCTTACAGAGGCAGGGGAACTAGTGGCCAAAGAGGCTCTGGAAAATAAAAAACTTGAATTAACATAAGGCCCAAACCAAAAACATAAATACAGAATTTAGGTGCTGTGGTTAGTAAATTTTCTTCACTAGGTTATGGGTTAGCCATTTTATGTTTAAAATATTGCGAGTAATGAGGACAAGTCTTATAGCTGGGTGCTATGGGAGGCTTGGGAAGAGACCAAGAGCAAGAAGAGAATGCACCACCCTGTTGTTCCCCTCAGACCTGGGCTACACAGTGACAAAGCACACACAGGGCAGCCTTAGGCTCCAAGTCACGGCTTTTGCTTTTTCCTCACTCACAACCCCCTAGTCCTGAAGTCATTCTGAGCTTTTGGAAGAGCTTTATGTTTCGATAGTGTGCCTCTGTTCTTGGCTGTTCTGTAAACCCCGCATGTGGTAATGATGGCCAAAGGAAAAACAGAAATGTCCATATAAAATGTCTTAATTCAAATGAGTTCTTTCAGATGGATTAAATTTTTGAAAGATTTCTTAGCTTGCCTTTAATTGTGTGTATGTGTGTGTTTCCGTGTGTTTCTGTGTGCTGAGTTCTGTGTGTGTGACTGCAGGAGCCTGTGAAGTCCAGAGAGGGAGTCAAAGCCTGTGGAGATGGAGTTGTGGGCAGTTGTGAACATCTCTACATTTGTGCTAGAAGCAGCAGCCAGCTCTGCCAGGGCAATAGGAGCTCCTAACCACCGAACCATCTCTCTAGCCATAGCAATAGGTGCTCCTGACCACGGAGCCATTTCTCCAGCCAGGACAATAGGTGCTCCTAACCACAGAAAATATGGTTTCTCCATGCAAAACATAACTGCTACCATCTTGACTAAGGGCAAGAAGAGTAGGTCAGATGACCTCACCACCGTTTTGACTACGGGCAGGGCCGGTAACAAAGTCGTCATTGGAGCAGTAAGTCTCCAATATTTTAAATTGATATATATTTTTAAATCTGTTACAACATACTGTATATGCAGTCCAACTCTGTTTTAAGATATAGTAAGCTCTTCTTCATTATCATCTGTTTTACTGTTAAGCTTCTCTTACAAACTGTTTTTCTTCTATGTGTTTCACAAATATAAATCCCACCTGCTAAGTTAAAAACCAGTACAGTCAAGCTTGGACTCAGCTCTCCAGACAGATCCTATATTGTAGTCACAACATATCTATACCTGATAAACAGCCCTCAAGTGCTCAGAGATCCAGGGAATATGGCATTTTAATGTTTAATATTAAAAGGGTTTTCATAACAGAGAGACAGGTTGACTCCTAGCAGCAGAACCCCATTTTCTCCAGAGAAGATAGAGAAGACAGAAGGGCACAGAATGGGCACAAAATAAGATCCATCGGTGATTCGCTTCATCAAGTGGAAACGCTAACCACTGGGTAGAACTGCCTTTCATCTCCAGGCAGTGGATGAAGGAGAAGTGGAATCGATGGTCTAGCTGCTCAGGGTGAGGTAGGTTTGTCTTCTTACAACCTACAGGATCTTCTAAAGTCTGGAGAGCCCTGTGCTAAACAATAAAAGGCAAATACAGCCCTGAAAGTCCCTGCCCCCAATGAGGAGTGGCTCTAGGTAGCCAATGGAGTAAGTTCTCTATCATTTTTCTAAATCAGTAACTCAAGTAAAATTTTATCCTTCTCAAAGATCTTTGATGCAGTTTGACAGCTGAGAGGTTTTTCTAGTTTAGAAAGGACCCCCTCACCAAAAAACATTTCAGTATAACTTCTTAAATATGTTCTAAATACAAGGTGTTTGAAGATATACAAATGCAAATTATTAAGGAGTGGACCTGCAGGTTATAAAGGTCTGAGGACAAATGCAAGTTATCAAATTTCTCTCTCATACTGCCTGTCATAGTTTTAGCATTATCAATAAAGTGCTGATAAGCTATTAATCTCACTCTGGCAGAGTACTACCAATACCACTTTTTGCAAGATCAAGATTTTAAATTCTCTTTGGGCATTTTCTAAAGACATTTTTTATTGTACAAAAACATCTCTGGCATAAATATGCTGCTGTTTATACAATGTATGTATCTAAAACTTAGGTTTTACATACTCAAAGAATTCTTGTGAGTTTCAATGATTTGAATGGAAGGATTCACCTTAAACAGGTCCAAGAGACTCTGGACAGTTCCATACCACAAATCCTGGACAGGAGTGAAGCAACCAGCTATCCCAGGATGTGACCAGCATCCAGTTTCTCAAGACTCCAGTGTCCACAAACCAGCAGGAATCCGTCTTGAGAACCTGACATCCTCATCTGCTTAATCTGCCATGCCTAACTCCTCACCTTTTCATTATAAGAGAAAGGTGGGACTGTTGTAATTTGCTGGCCTGGCCTGTTACCTGGGAAACCTGACTCTTTTAGAAACAAGCCCCGCCCACTCCCAATCTCCCCTTCCTGTTGAGGCATGCAGATCTCCAGCCTCCTATCCAGCTCTCTCTGTCCCTCCTTCTTTGGAAGAGGCAATCTCTCCTTCTCCCTCTCCTCTCTTTCTCTGTTTTCCCCTCCCTCTTTCCACTTACCTCCATAACCCCTTACTCTTATATTATTCCCAATACCCACTAAATAAACTCTATACCCAAGTTCACTTCACATGGCTTATCTGTCTGTCTCCCACCTGCTGCAGCCTCTGGTCACCTGCCCCTTGTGGGACTGGTCTCTCTCATGTCACCCACATCATGGAATGATAACTGTGACTCTGTAATTAACAGCACTTATTGCTCTTGCAGAGTGCCTAGGTTTGGTGATGGCTCACAGCCATCCATAACTTGAGTTACAAGCTATCCAGTTCTCTCTTTGAACTTCAGCAAGCACCAGACACATATGTTGCTTGGACATGCACAAAACAAAAGCAAAACACTTTCACAGATAAATAATTTTTATATAAAAAACAGAGTATATGAGGATAACTCAAGCTAAAATATGCTATTATGCCTGCCTACCACACCACTGAAGAGAAATTTCCTTTGTCCACATTGAACTGAAGAAAGGAAGATAAGACAACAGAGACCAAGAAACAGATACTTAAAAAATGGTGAATTTACGGTGTAGATTATGAGAAAATGCAGGAGAAGCATAAATGCCTTCTTCAAGTGATGGTATGCATAGAACATTTGGAGAATGCTGGATTCAGATGAGGGAGTCACTGAAATTTATTGTTTTGAGTTTATTGGATCCAGTACATGGGATTATATTTATTCAGGTTGCAGTAGTTCCATTTAATATATACTAGTAAAAAAAAAAAACAGATGATTTAAATACCTGATGCTTTCTTAAGGAAGACTCTATGACGTGTGTCCAAAACTCAAGCCATTTAAATTCTCATATATTTTATGTCCTCTGGAAATTTTCCACAACTGTTGACCAAGTCAATTATTGTTGGTTTAGAGGAAGATAAATCACATGACATCTTGATTATTAGACTATATGCATTGACTCATTTTATCCTGTCTCCATTTTCATACTTATATCTGTTTTTTTTTTTCAGACACAGAGTAATACTTGTTATTCAGGAGAGAACAGGGTTCTGTTTATAAGAGCCATAAACAAACCTTGTGTGGGGAATATGATCACTGTGCAATCAGAGCTAAATGAATGATTTTAGTGTATGATCTAGGAACATGTTCTTAAAGTTCACTTCATCCCTAACGGTTAGCAATTGGACTCTTTTATCCAAGGGCACCCTACTGTTGTGTATCTATTTCCCCCAAATTGAAAGAATATTCCTGGTGGGAGGGACACTTTTTTGTTTAAGCATCAGGAAATGGAAAAAACTTACAGGGCTCTGGAAGTCAGCCAATATCACAAGTCTCAGGGAGCCCCTAAGACTTACAGGATTCACCAGGCTTCTCCCTATGGTTATGGAAGCAGAAACAATCGCAAGGGCAAGGAGACTCAGACATTGTCTGTAAGTAATACAATAGGGCCCTGAAAGGTGCTACTTTTGTGAGCTGTGGTTCATCTTTAAGTTACTGTCTTTGAATTTATACTTTAAACAAGGTCAGCCTACTATATTTTATAAAGGTGTGTGTGTTTCAAAATCAAGATATAATTTCTCTTTGCATGGCTGTTAAGACAAAGAAATATTTCTTCTTTACAAAAATGTAGCGTTTCGGCAATTATCACAAAGCTAGTATTTGGTTGATTTTTTTTATGAACCTGATTTATTTATTTATTTATTTATTTAGTCACAAACAATTTCTCAACTTAATTTTTGCCTTCATTTTCCTTCTTCTTGCTTGTCAACCTTCTGATATAGTTTTACAATCACATTTTAGGTGAAATTTCTCAAAGGCTCCATTTGCATCCATGAACTTTCCCAGCTCAACCCTTTGCACGCCATACTCTTAAACTGAATGACAAATCTCTTTGTGTTCCCTTGTGGTCTTGGCTCTGATGTGTAGAATCGATTATGCCCAGCTCTCTTCTGAAATCTTCTCATGTGAATGAATGTCTATAAAACTCCTTTGCTAGACTGCCCAATTAAATAGGATTTTCAACTTCCTCATAACTCTCAAGCCCCTGTAGTGGTAAGTTCTAAACACTTGTTCCTAGAAACAACACCAAATGGGTGAGTGTGTGTGTGTGTGTATGTGTGTGTGTGTGTGTGTGTTCACTATAAGAGAAGAGGTCATGGACTTGAGACAGAAGAGGAAATGGGAGTTAAAGGAGAAATGACGTAAATACAGTACTCTAATATGAAATTCTCAAAAACATATAAACAAAAAAAGAGGAATAAAGAAAATATGTGTTTGGGTGATGGATTGTATATAAAATGTACATATACACACCCTTGTGTGAGCACATGGGCATGCACACACACAAACATTTAAAGATGAATGTGAAGATAAAGCAATCATAAGATCCCTAGCACATTTATCCCTTATGAATGTTCCCACCTGACTGAAAAAAAAAAACCAAATTTAAATAGACTCAAGAATAAATTGGGAAATATAATACAATAATTGTAAAATACAATAGGATAATTGGGAAGCAATGCTTTTTACTTTTAGGATGTTTTCTTAGAGTCTCACATATGTGTGTTTTCATAGTAACTATGTTTAACAATTACTCACACATTTGTTGCTAAAAAGTGTGCTACTAAAAAGTGTGTATATGTGTGGGAGATAGGGAGAGGGGAAGAGAGAGGGAGAGGGAGAACAAGTGAGAGAGGGGAGGTAGAGAGAGGGGTGGGGAAAGAGAAGGTGAGAGGGGAAAGAGAAGAAAAAAGTGTATAAGAGGGCAGAAGGCATACGAAAGAGAGAGAAAGCAAGAGTGGGTTGGGGGCGGAGCATCCAAAAAGGCTGAAGTCACATCTCAACCATTTCAGAATAGTGAACTCACTCCTGTGGCTGAGACACTGTTCTCTCCTTGAGGACAGTCCCACATGATGCATCCATCTCAGTGCTTCTGCCTCTGCTGTAGGAGGTTTTTCTGACTATGTGTTGCTTTCATTGGTTGAATAAAGAAACTGCCTTGGCCTTTTGATAGGGAAGCCCTTAGGTGGGCTTAGTTATTTGAGTATTGTGGACAACAAAATTAGAGAGGATTCCTAAAGCCTGAAGTAGTACAAATGCTCATTTACCATAATGAAAATGTTTGTCTGAAAAGTACCTGAGAACAATGTGTGAATACAAAGCTAAAGGGTGTTATGAGGACATTTAAAACGATCCATGTTTCCAGGCAGTAAATATTGCATCAGGAAATTTGAATCTAAAGTGTGAAAATTCCAGAGCTGATCACAAAGCTTCTATAACATCATTGGTGCAGGTGGTAAAATAACTGTTATAATTTGGCAGGTTCACTGGGCTTCTATCATGGTCGTTTTTTTTGACCCCTGGAAATCTTCACATATGAGCAGAGATCAGCTTGTATGTGTGACTGTGGATGACAAATGACTTCTGTGGAATGCCTAGAGCTGGGCTACAAGGGCCCCCAAGTTTTAGAATAGTAAATCCACTTTTCTAGAAATCATAACCCCAGTATAAAATACAGCATTAGTCAGAATAAGAACCCAAACTTGCTTACCTACTATTAATTTAAGTTCTTTTGATATACCTGATANGAACCACAGAAACATTGAATCTAGATTCCTTTTTCTTTTCTTTCTCTTTTTCTCCAACATAATATCTTTATTGATTATTTATAAATTTTGTACAATGCAATCTGATCACACTCAGTTCCCATTCCTTCCAGCCTTTGTCCTATGAGGCCAGGCTTCCAAACCCATTGCGACCATCATGTCTCTACTCTCACTTCTCTTCCCTTGCATGAGGCTCCACTACTCCATCTTTTGCTGTCCTGAAATTTGTTCTATAGACCATGCTGGTCTCAAAGGCACAGAGATCCACATGTCTCTGAAACCTACGTTCTTGCATTAAAGGTGTGTTCTACCACCACCAAAAGCATCTTCCCATAAAACCTGCATTTTTTAGTTGCTTTGGAGAGACTGTGTGTGCCCTCTGCAGGCTCATCCTCTGCCCCTGCATCTTCCTTTGAAGGCCCCCAGGGTCTCTCAGACTCCTTGGAGCAGCTCTGCTGCCCATACATGGGTGCTGGGGGCTGCTGCCATCTTTAATCCTTCTTCCTGAATCTAGATTCTTGTTGAGGTTTTTTCTTGTTTTTTTTTTTTTTTTTTTTTTTTTTTGTTTGTTTTTTTCATTTTTTTTGTTTGTTTTTTTCATTTGTTTTCCCATTGCAGGAGTTAGGCTGTTGTAATTAAAACTTTTGAGTGGTTCTAGTGTGTAAGATCCTGGGTCTCTGGGTGCTAGATTTACCATATAATTGAACACAATGACAATTCCTTTGCTTAATCCAACATAGACAAATGATATAAAATGGCCTCAAATGAACTTTGTTACAAGGATGATTTTTCCTCTTGTTTAATATGATAGAAAACAGCTATTGGATGGAGCTTCTGCATTTCTGACCTTAGCATGTTTCTTTGTGTGTGTGTGTTCACATGCTCCTTTGTGTGAATGTGTGAGGGTGCACAAGCACTCGTGAGTGTGAAGGCCAGAGGTCAATGTCAGGTGTCTTCTTGAATGCTCCCCAGCTTAACTTTGAGGCAGAGTTTCTCACTGAACCTGCAACTCCCCCAGTACAGCTGAATTGGCTGTCAGAGAGCCTTAGGATTCTCCTGTTCCTGACTCCAGGGCTGGACCACAGAGATGCCCTGTTGCTGCACTTGACTTTTTAACACTGGTTCTGGGCTCTTGAACTCAAGGCTGCATATGGCAAGACAAGCTCTTTACTGCCTGTGTTACCTCCCAGCCCAATGTTAATTGATTTCTATTTACTTGGTATGTCATTGTGTTAGCATTTGAGGTTTCATTGGGACAGCATGCAGGAGGGATGCCGTGGCTAACTGCTAACACTCACAGTGCTTTGTCTTTCTCTGCCCTTTTCTTGCACGTGTTTGGGGCATGCTATGTATTTCGGTGCATTTCTTAACTTTCAAAATTGTGATGTACTCTAAGGAAGCAATTGTAGATTATGGTATCATTTTCTGTCAGAAATCATTGTGATTTTTTTGTGTATTTTACTGTTATTTTGTGAGTATCTTTCACACTGGGGTTCTGCTATCATGCTTTGGATTCAGTTTAAAAGTTGTAGCTGAAGCATAAATGTTTATCAGCAAATGTAAATTATTGTGTGATATTTATTTAGTATATTGCTTAAGTATGCTTATTTTCCTTAATCACATCCATGTGTTTCTACTTTCCATTATTTTGCACAAAATTTATGTCTGCATCAGGCTAAAAGTATGAGCCTTTCTGGTCCTTTACGTGGGAGCTTTTACTCCGTCTTCTGGCGTCCAAGGATTCCAGCATCACTGTCTTCTGTAAGGAATTTTGGAATTATCCAGGTGATTCAATGGGTTCAACCCCGTGGCTCAGAGTTCTGAAAGCAACAACTCATCACCAATTCAGAGTGTTGTGTTTGTTTCAGTGTAATGCTTCACTCCTGTGGGGGATGAAAAAGTTCACGGGTGTCTCCGTGTGATCCATGACCACACACTGGTCCCTGAGTGAGTCTCTGCCAGCTTGGGTAGGTGTCCATACTTGAAATTTACCCTTCAGCGTTCTGACTTACACTTTTCACACTTGCACTTTACACTTCTTTTTGATACATTCTTTACCTGGAATCTCCTGTGCAGTCTTTCCAATGACTTTGAGGTCAAGGTACTTTTCCTCTGTGGAGGAAATATGATGACTCAGAAACAAGATGACATGTCCCGTATCAACTTGAGAACATATTTAATTCGAATTTTGTTTCAGTGTAACCAAGTAGTTGGCTATATTACTTATAAATCAAGTCTGTGTTTCCAATTTATTCTATTATTTATAAAGATACAATTTCTATTTCTATTATTTTTATTTATTATAATAAGTAGACCTTACCTCAAGATAACCCATTACTAACACGGACACAGGACAAACAGCCACTCCTATTCCAAGTCACTCAACCAGGATCGACATGTTCCAATGAAACATGAATAAACGAAACCTTTGCTTCGACTGTTATGGTCACTGGGCTATGTAGCTCTCTTCTTGAAGCTGAAAGTGTTGGTTTCTGTCACTGCAGTGGCCTCTGTGGATGAAGCAGGTACATCATCACCTGGCCTAGGTGCTTCCACCATCAGCTACACTAGGTGTGCTCCCCAAAGTGCCTGCCAGAGCACAGCTCTCTTGTCTTTCCTCTTTTGCCTCTTGCTCCTCTCCTACCTCTCTTCTTCCTCTTGTCTCTCTGTCTGTCTGCCTCTCTAATGTCCCCAATGTGACCTTTTCCTCTTCCCCTCTCCCCTCCCCCAATAAGCCTCTTGCACTAACTGTTGTACAAGGCATTTTTCCTTAGTGGCATACCTTGGCAGCGCCTGCTGAAAAGCACCCACTTCGCCTTTCTTTTTACTTATCATTACAGAAAAAAAAGTCTGAAGCAACCCCTTGGAGGAAGGGGACTCAAGAGACCCAGGAAGCTGACAGAGTCTGCAAGGCTCAGAAAACTTACAAAACTCACAAGGTTCAGCTAACCCAGAAAGATAAAAGCTTCTGGAGACCTCCCCCTCCCACCAAAGCCAAAGAGCAGTGGCAGACACTGGAGGGGAGGCTCTGGTGGGTTCCTTGGTTGTGGTTTTTGAGATCATTTTTCATACCGGTTTCATGTTTTTAACAACACAGTATTCTTCCAGTTGCCTGAGGTCTAAAAGCAACCCTTACCCATGTTCCTGGGAAGACCTGCAGATAGACAAACAGACAGACAGACAGATAAATGCCTTTTTGCCTTACTAAGCTAGATTTGGGGGAAACAGACATCTGCTCAAGCCTCCCCAGGAAAAGTCAGTTGCAGGACACTTTCAACAGCATGAACAACTGTGAGTTTAACCTAAGCTGGAAGAGATGCCACCAGGCCCAAGATGTTCTTGGAGAGGTAGGCAAGTCCCTTGTCCATTGACTCCGCTGACAAGAGGTGATTTGCAGTGGGTTCCTCGGGTCAGCTTTCCTTTAAGCAGAACAGCATTTGTAAACACTTATCATTTTCTCATCACCAGAGCCTCTGCCAGGGCTTTGTCAAACTCCCCTGGCATGCTGACAAAATCTGGTATTGATAAAGATCAAATTTATCAAGCCAAGGCAGAAGGGGAGGGCAGGCAGAAGCCCAGCACAACTGTGATAACCAGCAGTCTGCAGATGCCGGGTGACAGCAGTGTCCACATCCCTCAGGTCCGTCTCTCTCACAGGGACTTAGTCCTTTGCGTATAGCGCGGGGCACTGCGCAGGTCTTGGAGGGCGAAGCCCACTAACTTTCCTTGCTGAACTTGTGTGGGAGTCAGTCCTGTGTGCTGCCTGTTACATCCAAAGGCAACTCCTCCTCCCCCCACCTCCAAAAGGCAGTCACATATCCAGAAATGAGATTTCTGGAGGTTAGATAAAAGCCAGCATTCATCGGGAACTTGCGAAACTGGTTCCCATTTACTACAGGAGTCATTTCCCTAACCTCTGGCAGGAGGGACATATGGCTACCTGTGGTGTCTATTAGCATATCAAAAGAGCTCATGCTGGCCTCTAGGGTCCCTCAGCACCACAAGTACCTGTTACTCATTTCAAAGTCTGTGCTTAGCATCCTATGTTCCTCACTTCCTCCTCTCCACCCCTAAATTCCCTCCAGCTCAGACTTCCCTCCCCCTAGCTATTCATTCTTTTAACCCTGCTCTCCCTCTTTGTCTCTCTCTGTCTCCCTCTTTCTCTCTGCCTCTGTCTCTCTCTTCTCTCTCCTTTTTTCTTTCCAGACTCTGCTCTTGCTCCTTTCTCTATACTCTATTCCCTGCTAATCTGTCCTCTCTCATGGATAGCCATGGCTAGGTTCTGTCTGTTGGCCATGTTCGGGATACTAGTTCTCTATCTGCCTTGGTCACGTCTAGATGCCTCTGGCTGTTCTCCCTCTCATATCTACAATAAAATCCTCTCCCTTAACCACACCAGGGAGCAGTCTTTGCCTTTCATACACTGTGGACTTTGCTCTGCAGCACAGACCAGGAGGAGCCTGGAGCTCCTGAGTTAGCGAGGGCCGTGCTATCCTGGCAACAAGTCTGGTAGCCCAGTTTTCCATGCTTCATGCATCCATCCTCTGCCTTGAGTTCCTTGATGATGGATTTTCCCTAATGACAGACTGTAGGCTGTAAGACTAAATGAACCCTTTACTACCCAGGTTGCTTTGGGCAATGGCGTTCACCGCAAGCCAACATGTGTGCTGAGAGAGAGTGGAAACAGTAGAAACAAGATCTGGAGTTTAACATGTAGGTGTTAAGACAACACAGGCATGTTGGTCATGCCGGGAGGATGTTCCATGACAGATAATCTGGACGTGTGCTATGGCAAAAGTAAAAGCAGGCAAAAGCGAGGGTCTATAGAAATGTACAAGAAAGGAGCGCAAAACCTGCTGCATGTTCCTCCCTGTTTCCAATGTTGTAACGAAGAGGGAAAGACCGTGTTTTCTCTCAAGCTAATGACTCAGACTGAGAAGAAAGGTGATAGACCCTGCAGTTCACAGGAGGAGATGTGCCTTAATGAAATGTGATTGACAAGATTGTAGGGACATGCAGAGGGGTAGTTTAGAAGTTCTTATGGTAGGTACCCCGCAACAGTGACACCTCACTTGAGGTTGGAGCAGAAGGAAGAAGACGAGAACTTCCCAGAGTGCATCTGTAGTCCTCTAGAGCGAACAACAGACACACACTGGTCCAAAAGAAGTCTCAGCTTTCCCCCATACTACACAATGTGACTGGCAACGGGAGAGCTGTAGAGTCTCACAGGTGTCTGGCTTTGATTTACTCACCAATGGGAAAGAATCAGAAAGTTTTGGGCATTTAAATAAATTGTATAATTCATACTCTACGAATGCTATAATGATAGGATGAGCCTTCTCGATTCACCAGCGCCTTCACTAAATGTGCAGCCTCTGCATCACTCCCTCTTCGAGGAGCTTAGCCCATGTTGTAATCTACATTTCAAGCTTAAAGAGATAAATGCCTTCGATTATCTTGATTCATCAATAGGGAATGGCAATGGATTTAGTGACCCTGTATATGAAACCTTTGACAGTTTGGGAGAAAATAAGGAAAATGATGCTGAGGCTTGGTTGCTCTGAATATCTCTGGACAAATTGCTAGAGGATAGGAACAGGCTCCATTATAAAGTTAGCCAGCTTGAGAATATTGAGAAGGAAAACAATGAACTTAGTGATAAAAATTGACTGGCTCCAGATGCAAATAAGCAGTCTAAAGGTTCTGGGTCTGCCCTGGAAGAGAGTCTTCTCTCCAGCAGCCAGAGTTCAAGTTCTGGGAAAAACAAACTGAAGACCTCATTATAAGATTGGCTGAATTGCAGAGAAAATTAAAGCCTCAGCCTCAGAGGGTGTCAGGGGTTAAAGTAAGGACATTAATTGGAAAAGAATGGAATCCTGTATATGGGGTAGGAATGTGTGGGAGGCCTTATTGAAGCTGAAAACTTTGAACCTCCAGATTCTCAAGGGCTTATCTCACGTGAGGAAGTAGTACGCTCAGCCCCACCCCTGAAATATTACCCCCTTCACCTTTCACTGAGGAAATCAACCTTTCAATGTCCATTAAAGCAGCGTGACATTTTCTGAAGGAGATGCCAGGCAAGACAATACTGATGTCCCTCAAAGCCTACTAATAATTGCCTCTAGCCTATAGCCAGATTCAAGGCAAAGTAGGCTTTCTAGAGGGGAGGTATATGTGAGTTCTAACCCCACTTCTCCTGGTAACAACTCTGTCTTAGTTAGGGTTTCTATTGCTGTGAAGAGACACCATGACCACAACAACTCTTACAAAGGAGAATTATAGCATGATGAGGGTGGCCCCTTGTTTGTCCTGGCTGCCTGGCTAGCTTACCCCTGAAATAACCACATAGAAATTGTATTAATTAAATCACTGCCTGGCCCATTATCTCTAGCCTCTTATTGGCTAACTCTCCCATCTTGATTTAACCCAATTCTACTAATCTGTATGTCACCACAAGAACGTGGCTTACCAGAAAAAAAATCAACATGTCTGATTCTGGCGTCTCCATGGCGGTTCTCTCACTCTGTTTTCTTTCTCCCAGAATTCAATTCTGTCTTCTCCGCCTACCTGAGTTCCACCCTATCAACTAGGCTAAGGTAGTTTCTTTATTCATTATCCAATGAAAGCAACACACAAACAGAAGGAACTCCTACACCAGAAAATATTTAATTGTGGCTCACTTATAGTTCAGAGATTTACTTCATTATTGTCATGGTGGAAAGGAAGATATTATGCAGGCAGACATGGTGCTAGGGAAGGAGCTGGGAGTTCTCACATCTTGACTCAGAGCCAACAGGAATAGGTCTGTCTCACTAGACCTGACTTGCGTATATATGAGATCTCAGAGCCCACCTCCACCATGATGTGCTTCCTCTAAGACCACACCTACTCCTTCAAGGCCATTCTTTGGGGGCATTTTCTTTCAAACCACCACAGAAAGCGACTGAAGCAATAGATGAATAGATACACATTTTATTTCTAGATGTATATTTTCCCACAAATTAATATGAGTTTATGTGCAAAAATGTGACAGTAAACTTGGGATCAGATTTTGGGAGACATCAGTACTTTGACAGGATTTTAGGGTGCATCTAGCTGAGCACACTCCAGAAGCTAGTGTTATCAGTAAACCATGAAATTGCCTTCTAAATCACTATGTGTATTCTCATAGTTTGGTGTTTTCCTCAACTCCAGCCATAGACATTTCTTTCCATGGTAGGTGGCTGTAACTGCAGAGCTGCGTAATCGGTCAAAGTCCTGAGAGTCAAGCGACTTTGTTCGTTCATAAATGAACAATCTCTATTACCCTTCCAAGGCTCAAGGAACATTGTAGAAGGTGGGGTAGAAAAAATTAAGGGCTGAAGATGGGGATAGAGTCTTGTTGAATATTATCTGCCAGGCATGGCAGGGTCATTTCACATTTGAACTCAAAGCAGCTGTGGTTGTCTGGACAATATCAGATCCATTAATCATCTCTCATGGAGGAGTGAGATCATGAGGCCCTAGGTCTCACAGTGGATTTCTAGGTACTTAGAAGTTACTATACAGAGGACTTCACAAGGCCTGCATCCCTCACTCACAATCACAGGCGGTTAATGGTCTGGAGGTTGACATTTTCTTCTATGGTATGATTACAGAAGCCAAGAAAAACCAACAATTCTTGAGCAGGAAACCAACCAATCCCTGAACACCCTGACTCTGAACTCAGAGCCAGAGGGGGAAAAAAAAAACCACCCAGGATCTGAGACCTGAGCCAGTGAAAGAAATACTTTATCCCTGAACCCAGAATCAAAGAAACACACCCTGACCCTGAAACCAGTGGCTAAAATGGACCAGTGAAAGAAACAGTTTGGTCCTGAAATCAGAGCCTTTTCTGCCCTTGAACAACTTAACTAACCAATCCCTGCGCAGGGAAACTAGTCAGTCCCTGAACAGATAAGCTGCTCCCTGGGAAAATTATGTCCCTAAGAAGCCCTATATAAGCCCCTCTGCCGGTTCAGTTGATGTAGTTCTTTCCCACCCTGGCAGAGGAAGCCCCACTTTCCTGGACCATACCCTTCCCAAATAAATCTCTTTCTCAAAAGAGTATTCGGTGAAGATCTTCATTCACCAGTGCAGATAGAAGAAGCTTACTGGGATGCCCCTTAGAGGGCCTGAGCAAGGCCAAGCAGAAAAAGTACTAACTTTTCGCCAGAGTGGGAGGAGATTGCTACATTTCTACATGGATAACTCTGTTAGGATGTTCCCGTAGGGGAACAGAGCAGAGCTCAGCTGTAGTAGCTCTCTAGTGGGATTGCTATGTCTTGCAGGGAGACCGTCCCTCCCCCCACTTCTACACCAGGTAGCCTGGCTTTGCTAGTCAGGGTACCTCTCCCTCCACGGCTGAGCTGTCCTATTGCGACTCCAGCCTCCAGAGCTGTCTTATCATTGCTCTAGGTACAGCCCAGCTTCTGGATAAGTCAGTATATCTTTGCAGCTCCAGTGCTGTGACAGTCACCCGTGCTTAAGGTCACCATTAAGTTGCCTATGACCTGTGAGTAATCTCTCCAAGCATGCTCATAAGCAACCCCAATCAAATTCACTGGCTCACAAAAGCAAACAAAAGATTCAAAACATTAGAGCAGCATGGGGCATTGTTGGAAAGAGAAGGGGGAGCAGTGAGAGTGGAAGAGGACCATGACAATGTACAAGCTGAGTATGATCAAAACATAATCTGTAGGTGTGAACACACCTTAATAAAAAATACGCTAATGAGGAGAGTAGACAGAAAAAGGGGGGAGGTAGGGAGAAAAAGAAAAACAGTGGAAAGCTTCTGCTATTGGAATTAAGTGTTGAACCACAGAGGTGCTACCAAATGGACAGCATGAATGTTGTCATGACGTGGGAGAGTGGTCATGGGAGGCAGCAAACATAACTTCTGTTCTCCTTACCAAAATTCAATATTTTGTCGGTGGCCCTAATGGTTTTTTGGATTTGATACAGAGGGGATATAAAATAGCATAATTCCAAGATGAAAGAATCAAGAAAAGTCACAGAGAGTCCAAAGGCCAAAAACACCAAAAGAGAAAGCCAGAGAAAAGAAGTCTAAGATGGATAAAAAACCACATGTGAGCTGTGGACACCAGGCTGCATTCGAAGAGAGAGTTTAAGAATTGCCAGAGACATAGAAGTGAGGCTGGGGAGACAGATCAGTGAGCAGAAGTGTTTGTTACACAAATGTGAGGACCTGAGTTCAGATGCCAGCACCGGTGTGAAAAGCCAGGCATGGCCTCATATCTGCCCTGGGCTTGGGAGGTGGGGCAGAAACAGGAAGGTCACCATGACTCGCTGGCATAAGATAAGCTGCAAGCTCCAGTTTCACTAAAAAACCCCATTAGCAAAGGAGTTAGACACATAGTGGGGACACTCACTGCCCTTCCCTGGCTTTCCCCTGCATCCACAGGCACTATAACACCCTTGCATGTCTGTAGAAATACATATACCATGCTAAATCTAAAAAATAAAACTACAAACCCATAAATCCAAAAGCAGCACACATTTGAAAGAAGGGAAGTGTAGAGAAAACTTTCTCAGCATTATAGTAGAAATTGAAGCCAAAGACAATAATAAAATTCCTAACATTTTGATTAATTTCAGAAGAGCAAAACTAAAACCTGAAATTATAAAGAACAGAAAACCACAGAATTGGAATTGTATCGCTAAAGCCATGCAAGGAAATGATGATCCATTTGGTCTTTAATAATGCCTTTCAGACTGAGTAGCAGTACACATGCCTTTAATCCCAGCACTCAGGAAGCAGAGGCAGGTGAATCTCTGTGAGTTCGAGGCCAGCCTGGTCTACAGAACGAGTTCCAGGACAGGCTCCAAAGCTACAGAGAAACCCTGTCTTGAACAAAAAAAAAAAAAAAAAAAAAGCCTTTCAGAAATGAATGAAGAGAAAGACCCACTTCCCCTGAAATGGAACCAACGTCTGCTCTGAAGCCAGTGGCTCCTTGCCTCTCCACCGTGGAGGACATCTACCTGTTTGGTACAGTAAACATGGTAGTACATGCTGTGTACAGTGTTCTGGGAGTCTTCCCATAGCAGTAACTGTTCATCTTTGTGCCACAGAGAGGGCTTCTTTCTAATTCCTGTGTCTGTCTTCCATGGTCTGTCCCAATTGAAGACCCTCGGATGCCATGAGGTTGACTTTGGCCTGCCCTGTGTCAAACAGTACCCAGGTTTGCTACATCCTGGCCTAGCCACACATCACTGAAATTTTATATTCTTATCTTTTCATATTCCCTCCACAGTCTGTCTTCCTGTTTGTCATAAGCAGGACAAACTTTTCTCCTGTGCCTTCTTAAAGGAAACTGCCCTTCTTGGCAACTGGTATTTTTGTGATTTGACTCTCTGATGAGACCAGGGAAAGTTATCTGAATATATAGAATAGGATACCTTAGCAAGTGCAAAACAAACAAACAAACAAACAAACAAACAAACAAACAGAAATAGCAACTCCCCTGAAAAGCAACAAATGAAAAAGCCTACTTTTTTTGTAAATAAACAAAAATTGTTTAATTATGAGAACTGCATTAAAGCAGAAGACAGAATACGACCCTTGAACCAGAAGAGGTAAATCGTGGATGAGCACTTGGGGAGGAGTAATGAACAACAGCAAAAGGAAATACGTGGGAAAGTCTAGATGATGTGTAACCACTCTAACAATAATAATGACTTTCAGATTTAACAAACTTAGAACTACAGAAGCTAGGCCTCGAGAAAGAGGCTATAATAAAGCTAAATCATTCTAATGGCCTCGTATTATCTTGGAAAATAATGGTGCTATTTAAAAAACATTATTCTTTGAGAATTTGTGCACATGAACAGTGAAATGCAACTGTATGCAACCCCTCTTCTCTATTCTAACTTCTGGATTCCTTCACACACATACCCTGTCCAAATTTTTGTCTTCTTAATTTTTCCCCAATTACCCATTAAATATAGTTAGTGCCACCCACATGTGCATGGATTAGGGTCATCTACTGGAGCATGCGAATTCTACCAGTGGTCATCACCTCAAAAGAAGAGTGCTTCTCCCTCCTCTAGTCATGACCAATGACTGGTATCTCCTCAGGTTGCTGTCATGAGTTCGCCATTCCTTACCCATGCTGTAATGTTTGCTACCTTGATCTTGTGCCAGTCTTGTGTAGGTACCCATGACTGCTCTTTTCATGGGTAGAATACTGTGCCGCATCCAGAAGATGACATTTCATAATATTCCTCCCCATCCTTCAGCTCTTAAATGGGTTCCTCCTTTGCTTCCCCAGTGTTCCATGAGCCTTGGCAGGGTTGTTGATGAACACGCTCCAGTTACGGATGAGCCCTTAGCAGTCACTAATTCTTAATACTTTGATCAGTGATGAGCTCTGCATTGGCTGCTACCCACTGCAAAAGGAAGCTTTTCAAACCAAGGTCGAGAGTAGCCCAGGCTTATGGGTATACACCAAAATATACAGAAGGAATTATAACAACATGATCACTTAACAATACAGTACAATAGATTCCACTAGATCCCATGACCTTCAGGCTTTAGATTTATAGACCAGGCATGGAATCCCTTCTGTGGAATAGGCCTAAAATCCAAGCAGAAAATAGCAATCCTGCAACTGTTATATGAGTATTGCACCAGTAGGCACAGATTATTTTGTAGGTGGGTATGGCAGTATGCATAGTTTAGTGCTGGGTATCACCATGAATGTTTTTCTTCCCCAGCAGCCTCCATCACACCTTCTGGAACCGTGAAAGCTAACCAGAATGGAGGACGTTCCCAGAGAATGATTTCTCTGTCTTATAGCCAAAAATTGTGTTATCTTCAGCAATAGTATCTTACTGTGTAATTGTAGTGGGTCAACAACAGAAGCAGCAAAGTATCAAAATGAGATTTAGGTACAATTAAAACACACTTAAAGAAATACTTTATAAGAATATATGTGTGAAATAGATAAATCATATTAAAATATAAGGATAAAAGGGAGATGGAATTTTTAATGAGAAATGAAGGAACAGGAAAAAAAAAGGACGGAAAAATAGCAAACAGAAGGAAGCTGTTGCTAGAAATGACCATCTCCTATGAACCAAAATGTGATGCTTTCGATTACCAACATCTTCCTAATGCTGAGGCTGTTTAACACCATTCCTCATGCTGTGGTGATCCCGAACCATAAAATTATTTTGTTGCTACTTTAGAACTGTAATTTTGCTGCTGTTGTGAATCATAAATGCAAGTATCTGATTTGTGACTCCAAAGAGGTCGCCAGCCACAGGCTGAGAACTTCTGAACTAGTATCTTCATCTTCTAAAGGAAAACACGGCCTTGACTGAGTCCCACCACCGATTCTGTTGTGCAGCATCAGGCTCTCATTTGTGGCTGTTTTCTCCCACACCATGTCATCCTTTCCCTCACACATGTATGACCTTTGAACTGGTCACCAGGCTACCCTTGAGAACCGCACTGTGAGAAGTTCTTGAATATTCCATTGCCCCGTTAGAGTTCTTTTCCTCTGACCAGGTACAGGGCTTTCAGAGCACATTGAAGGAAGATGGACTTCTCAGAGAGTCCTCCTACAAGCTATCATTTTACTGCTTACACTTAAAAGGTAAGACCATTCAAAACATCCAAGTCCACAATTTCTTTTCTTTGAGTAATATAAAGAAAGTTATGTGGGCTCTGGGCGCACAGTAGCTAAGTAGTTGAGCGCTTGCTCGGCAGGTGTGAGAACTTGAATTTGACCCCAGAACCACATTTGAAAACCGTTTTTCTGTGATTGCTAGTTCAGAGCTAATAGCGCAAGCGTGGATGCAAAAGGATTCTGGCTTTTCTCTCTAGGAATGCCTCCTCTAATGACTGGTATTCTCGCTATATATTTACTATGCCAGCTGCATAAATGGGGGGCGTAACGTTGTGTAAGCAAAATGAGAGACAAAACTGTTCTCGAATATATATAAACCGAGCAATGCAGCCTTACAAGCACGGTTACCATCTGTTCCTGGGCTTGGCTAATGGGAGAACTTGTTAAATTACACACTGGCTCAATCTGAAAATAATAAAACCATGACTTCTATGCGTTAGAAAACATGCCCCCTGACCTCTCCTCCCCAACCTCTAGTCTCACTTGTTGAAAAACAAGAAAAAACAAATAGACGTTTGCGGCCACCCACGTGGTTGTGAAATTGAGGTGGGGGGAGAAGTGAAAACGGCAGCGAGGGAATGAGTGAGCGCCTGAAAGTTTTGCTGGCCCTTCACACATGGCCTTAATCACTTAGGCCAATTGTCCCCCCCCTTCCCGCAGGAACCTTCTAGGCCACTTTTCAAATTAAAAGTGCCTCCTCTGCTTTTAGGTTTTAACACGGAGTGGCAGAGACAAGCATCTGGGGAATGACCAAGAGGAGACTCGCTCTCATCATCTGGGGCTTGTGCCCTCACAGGTGCCATTACTGAGGGGCTTCTTCGTGGGCGTGTATGTGAGAGAGGCGGTGCACAGGTGGATTGATTGTGTGTACCCCGAGGCCCTCCCATAACTGGAGTCAAGTAGTCCTCTCCTTACATAGAGTGTATTGATGTTTTCTGAGCCTCCTGCCTTCAGAGTCCCCCATAGGGGTTGCTGTTGCTCGTGCTGACGGCTGAAGATGAGTATTTCACCTGACAAGATTGTCGCTGGAGAGCTAAATGGTTTGAAACCCACCACTGTTTAACCAGCAGAGCTGGTTGGATAGCAGCGGCCTTGGAAAGCACTGGGGCTGGACCCGTCCCTCTAACCAGCAGCTTACAGAAACAAGAAAGCACAGGACTCTAATTCCAAGCCAGAGGAATGTGGCCTAAGTCATGTCTTTGTCCCTGGAGGAGGAGATTTTACACACTAAGTTTCCCAAAGGGTCACAATAAACGACTATGCAAACTTTGGGATGGGAGACTAAACTTTGTAAGATCGCTGGGTAGCAAGGGGCTTTGAGATAAAAATGAAGACACACATTGCTTTCTGCTGTCAGGGTCAAATCAGACATGTCTGCCAGCCATCTAGCCAGGACAAAGTCCCTCAGGAAAAGCTGCTTTTTCTAGAGGCTTTAGAAATATATAAAGCCCACCCAGAGTGACCATCAACATAGAGGTCTCCTTGGCCACTTTTCTCCCTTTGCGCAGCAGACTGTAGTCTCCTTACGGTTAGGAACTGTGCCTTCTACACTCTGCATCTTGTATAGATTCCTTCAATGGAGTGCACAAAACTAGAGAGCCAAGGTGAGTCTAGATTGCAACCCTGGAGTCCCTTCTTCAAACATCTTTAGCCACGCCCACTTTTTCATTAAACACTGAAGACAGTCACTTCCCAGTGGAGTGGGACAGTCCCTACTGGAAGCCCCTAACAGTGTAGTCTCCAGGGACAGTGTGAATTGCTTGCAGATTAACAGCCGCTATATTTCATCTACGAACACCTGGGCTTGACTGCACATCTGTTTGAACTTGTACCAACTGTTCACAGAGTATCTAGTGTCTGCTCGTGGTGAGCATCCTTGCATGCCTGCTTATATGACCGTGTCATGGAGTACAACTCCCTGCGTCCTTTTGTGGTACATGGCTCATTTTTCAAAACCTATCATAGTCGTTTCTTTCTCCATAAAGTCCCGAATCTATCCTTCTCAGGCACTCACAGAAAAACTCGTGTAAATCTCTCTGGCAGTACCAATGACATTTTATTATCTCTATTTGCTAACTCTGCTCGGTGAGGGCACTCCAAACCTATCCATCGCCTCATGCTTTCCTAAATAGCGATAAGAAAGAGGACTTTGGAATAATACTTGTAAATGAAGTTATCTCCAGCAAAGCACTTAACTTCTGCATGCCTCAGCTCCTCCATTTATGAAGGAGAGATTAGGGCATTAACTGGAGGAGACGGAATGGAAATTGCAATCTACACACATGGCTTTAAGCAGCACGCACATGCGGCTGCGGCCATCAGCACTGCTGTGGCATTTACGGCAGCTCGTGACACAGAGACAGAACTTAGATTATACGAACTATCTTGTTTCAGCTGCTATAAACACTAGCTAAGATATAAAGCTATTTTATTATTACCCGACTTTCGATTTCTGATGGCTTACACTCAGTTTGGGGAATTGTGTTGTTTAGGGTTGATAGATTGATAAAGTATGGGGACCTCTGAGGAAAGAAATCAATCCTTCCCTGCATGAACTTGAACTTGTAACAGACTTTTATATCTTTAGTGTAGAAATGCATTTAAAAAACTAAATGGGGGGGGTGGCTGGAGCGATGGTTCAGTGATTAAGCATACTTGCTGCTCTTGCAGGGGACCCAAGTTTGATTTCTAGCACCTATGCCAAGGAGCTTAAAGCCTCTTGTAAATCCAGCTCTAGGGGATCTGACACCTGGCTTCAAAGGGCACCTGAATTCTCATTCTCTCTCTCTCTCTCTCTCTCTCTCTCTCTCTCTCTCTCTCTCTCTCTCTCTCTCTCACACACACACACACACACACACACACACACACNCTCTCTCTCTCTCTCTCTCTCTCTCTCTCTCTCTCTCTCTCTCTCTCTCTCTCTCTCTCTCTTACACACACACACACACACACACACACACACACAGAGTCTTTAAAAACCTAATTTGAGGTCTTCAACCCCATTCCAAATGGCTATCACAAATAGTAAAAGCCAATGATGTAAAAACTCAAACTGCTCCGTAACAACAGTTGGGGAGAGCTGCTGGTGGCGAAATGCCCTGCTCTGGAACCAGCACAGCCAGTGCAGTCATGACCTCATAGCAGCAGCGGCTACCAGCAACAAGCCCGCACAAGGGTAGGCTCATTACAGTCAGTCACAGATCCTGGAGGGTTTCTTGTGACCCTAACATTTCACCCTGAACGACTGGCTACTGATGGATAAATGATTAAAGACAGCTGGGAACCCGACCTTTCTAACCCAGGTCCACACTGTTTGAACTTCTACCTACTGTTTATAGTGTCTGGTGTTTGTCATGAGCATCATTTTGTGTCTCCTTATATGATCATGCCATGGAGCACAACTCCACATGTCCTTTTGAAACCTATTTCTGCCATGGAGCACAACTCCACATGTCCTTTTGAAACCTATTTCAGTAGTTTGTTTCTCTGTACAGTCTGTAAATGGGTATATATTCAGGGAGCAGAGCAGCTGTTGTCTCCAGTGATTTGCCCACTGTGGAGCCCACCACACTCCAATGGATACTTCCAAAATCAGCATCACACAGATGGGCCAGACTAAAGTCAATGGGCTCACACAAGAAGAGATAACAGAAAGGCGGGTCTCTGGGTAAAGGACTTGGTCTTGTAGGGAAGGGAGGGGTTTTAGAGATGCAAGGAAGATGGACAATGTCTCAGGGCGACAGCAATCAGAATACTCTCTGTGCCTGTAGGAAATCAGCGAAGAACCAGCTCAACAGAAAAGTTAGAAAACAAGACAAATTGCATGTGACCAAAAAGTAACCTTTGAGGTCCAGATAAAACTGTGTCCTTGTCTCTCACCTACTGATGCCGTTGGTGACTACTATACTTTGGCTACTGTGATAAACTCTTTCTAGGACCCGCGCAGGCTTCTGCATGGTCATTGGCAGCTCTCTGTTGTCTTTGGTAAATAATGAGGAGAGCGATACTGGATCTCATGGTGAAAAGCATTCTTGCTTTATTAAAATCAATAGCAATTGTTCCTGTACCTATGCCAGCTGGGATGTCTGCTGTCAACTGCTGTTGACATGCCTCTCAGCTGTGTTCAGGACGGGCTGATCAATTTGAAGGATGTTTGCTCAGATTCACAGTGTATAGCTGAGCTCCTGAGGGGTTCCCCCTTTCTTATTCATGGCCTGTCCCACTACGGTGGAGACTTGTATTTTCTAAGCCAATTATCAGTTCGGTTAGATGGTTTCACGTCCTCACCTTTATCATTGCAGTGTGAATCCAAATTAGAATGGTCAGGTTTTAATCCATGCTTCAAGCTTGGTGACTTGATAATGTGAACCTTGCTAAACCTGCTTCATGGCTGCAGGCATGGCAGAGCAAGGAACTAAACGCAGCTTGTATTTGAAAAATTCTCTCTCTGTGATGTAATCATCTCGCTGATAAGCTGTGATATACAGATCTGAATTACAGCGCTGGGCTGAATACCTGGGATTTGGTTGAACTGGAGGCCACAGCTTGGGCCAGATCAGCCCCAGAGGAGCAGAGGACTCAGCTCTGCCTTGCACACAGGCGAGGCCCCGCCGGTGTGTGTCAGTCTGAATTTATAATAGAGTGTGTGGACCGCCGAGGGTGGAGACATGCAGCTTTTGGACTGCTGTGTGTCCACAGACATTCTTGTTCTGGGGTGAATGCTAACCGATGAGGTTCACGGTGACAAAAAGCAAGAATTGTTGATGTGGTCTCCGAACATTTCTGAGAGTGTTCGATTTGTGTGTCCAGCAAAGCCTGCGCCTGCCTTGGGGTTTTAAGAAATCCATGCCTCCTCTTAAGGAAACAAAAGCATCTCCTATTTGTCTTTTAATGTAATTCCATTGTTCTACTTTTGCTGTGCTTTTTAGTAGGAATATTTTTAAATGTACTTTTTCTTTAATACATTTACTGTAATACCCCAAGGCTTATGAATAGATTTATTCTCTTTTAGCATTAGGCAAAAGTTGAAAATGATTCTTTTTTAAAATACAGATTGCATACTGGGGAGATAGCTTAGATGATAAAAGTACTTGCCTTGCAGGAGTGAGAACCCGAGTTTATCCCCAGAGCCCACGCACAGAGTTGGGTGTTAGCACATGCTTTAATCCTGCCTGACACTGTGGAGGTAGAGACAGGCAGACTCCTGGGACTCACTGGCTACCTCGCCTGGACAAATCAGCACACTGGAGGAATGAAGAAAGCCTGTCTCAAAAAGCAAGGTGCACGGCACCCGAGAAACAATTAAAGTTGTTCTCTGGATACTACATATATGTGCATCTGTGCCTTCCTCCTCCATGGGCACGCACACACACACATACACACATACACACATCACATACACACCTCGTACACACACACCACACACACACATCACACACACACACCACACACACACAACACATATACACCACACACACATACACACCACACACACACACCACACACACACACACACCACACACACACACACCACACACACACACATATACCACACACACATACACACCACACCACACATACACAGAAGACAGACACAAAACACAGATTGCAACATGGATAAGGTATATTATGGTTTGTGAACACCATGCTGTCTATATTTAGAACAAAAACCAGAATTTCAAAGCTATGCTAAGTTAGATTTAAGAATTTACTAGAACTGTCTCAATAGAATAATTTTGAGAGTGAGAGAATATTCAATGTCCTACACTCTGGCACAATATGAAAAATTTAGGTGATTTTTTTGGGTACTGCTAAATGAATGAAAAGAGAAACAAAGATGTGTTCCCGTGGGGCGCCCTACCGTTGCCATTCTTTCATCAGAGCTCCCAGGACAGGGAGCTTCTCAGACACCGTTCTCCTAGATACACAGCCTATTTCTTGCCTATTTCTTACATTTTTTCACTCATTTCAGTATAATTGAATAATACCGGCACTAACTTTAGGCGATTCTTAATTTTAAGAGAAAAAAATCCACATTTTTTTCTTCTATTGCAACTTATTCTAATGAATTTTTTTCTTGTGTTCCATCGTCTCAAAGTAACTGAGTAGTGATAGGGCCATCCCTGGCTTCTGAGGCTAACGGCCTGGACCTCTCACTCCACAAGTAGCTCACAGAGGATGCTATTTTGCTCCTGACCACTGCATGTGCTCCTCCGCACGACCTCCCGAGGGAAATGGGAATGCTGAGAAACATTCACTGTATCTGACTCACTGGAGATGGAGGTTTACTCTGGGATTTGCTCCACATAAATTTCATCAAATATACAGTTACCCTGAGTGCTGATTGGCTGGCAAGACAGATTTCTGCTAATGAGATACAGAGATCAGAGGACAGGATTCTAGCAATGCCTACACTTTGTTTTGACCATAATTTAAAAGTTCAAGGCAACTTGCACTGAGCTGATCTTGAGTTCTTGAGACACATGGTTTCTTATAGAAAAGCAGACAAGCTAACTGGTGCCTCACGGTGCTGGCAATGATTATGATTCGGAAAATCACCTATTCTTGCTTGTCTGATAGGAAATGTCTTGATGGAAAGGTCATTATATTGTCACACTTGTTTAGACATGGGGGTCCAGGCAGCATTTGCTCAACCCTGCCTGGCTGCCCAAACAGGATGGGTAGCAGATCAACTTCTGATCATTGTGATAAGTTTCACGTGCTACGTCATCTGGGAAGACTTGCCTGCAAACCATTCGTTTACCTTTTCAAGACTTCGTGATACATTCCACTGGCTCTCTGAAGACAACAATGAATTGAGGATCTCAAAGTTCAAGATGAAAAAGGAAGAGCCCTGGACGTGTCAGGGGCAGGACGTCACAGTACAAGAAGAGAAGTCTCAGCCCACAGCTATTAAAAAATCAATCAGATATTTCAACACTGACCTGTGACTTAGATTCAAAGAATTCACTCCACTACCCACCATATTGAAGGGTTTATCTCTTCAGCGGGTCCTTCCTAAGAAAACTATCTTAGCTCCCTAATGATTCTATTGCAAATAATTGCATTTTAACCCTCTGTATTTCAGTTTATCTAGAGATCAAATGTTCCCAGTTCTTTTTTTATTCCAACTTATAAGACATTAAGTTAAAGTGGATAATATTTTTTAAAATAATTTACCTATTTTGTTTTATATGCATTGGTGTTTTGCCTACATGGGCTGTGTGAGGGTATCAGATTTGGAGTTACAGGCAGTTGTTCGCTGCCACGTGGGTCTTCTGGAAGTACAGTCCATGCTCCAAACCCCGAGCCTCTCCTCCAGCTCTAACCTAACTTTAATATTATCCATTGGCATAATTGTACATTTTACCTATTAAAAGTTACCTCTCAGTTAAACACACCTACACTGTAATTTTCCATTAGTCAGAGTATTTGATTCACAGATTTGGGAAGATTAGTGGCCAATGGTGGTGGCGCATGCCTTTAATCCCAACACTGGGGAGGCAGAGGCAGGCAGAGTTCTGTGAGTTTGAGGCCAACCTGGTCTATCTACAGAGTGCGTTTCAGAACAACAGAGATTGCACAAGGAAACCCTGTCTCAAAAATCCAACCAAACAACCAAAACCTAAAAATGATTTGGGAAGATTGTATTGTTTATCTATACATATACACATTTTTGTTATTACAAGTACACATATATTTATGTATAATTTATAGTAATTACATGAAGTTAACTATAGGCTCACACACTCTATTCAGACTGAAATCGAGTCAGCTTTTCAACTGGAATTCATTCCTCCACTCTGTGGGTGACTTAGAGAATGGCCTAGTCCAACTATTGACATATCATGTGTCATGAAGTTCAGTTTTAATTAGTGAAACTGTCCTGAGAACTCAGAGCAGTTACATCAATTATTTAACTTTTCTAATCTCTGTTAGTTGGAAAGTGTTACTGTCTGAGCTTTGAAGCCCCTTGCCCTGGTGTAGGGTAGGGTTAAGAACTGTGTGGCTGCACAGTTGTCGCGTCAACAGGAGAAGTTATGACAGGAGCCTGGCCATAGTGACTTCAAAGCCCGTGTTTCTCATAAGTGGTCAACCATACAGAAAGAGAAGGAAAATACCAAAGTTTTTGTGTGCCCACTGGAAAGGAGTGGGAATATCATGTTATCCAGCAAACAATCATAGCCCAGTGAGATGCACAGAAGCCTCCCCGAGAGTCCAGAGGAAGGAAGGAGCAGACACTTGCCTGGGAAGGAAATGCTCCAGAAAAATCATTCTCTGGAAGGAAACATTTCCAGATGAGTTTGCAGGGAGAAGCACCCTGGAAGGAGAGAGCAGAGGATGGGAGAAATCACAGGTGTGAAGTTCTGTAGCAGTGAACTTGACCTGGTAGCAGGGCCCCTCCCCATTCTCCTGGGCAGTCTGGTTGTCACACCAAACATTTCTGTCATTCTTGTTCCATTTCTATCTAGGACTTAACAGTGCGGCCAGACATCAGCGCATTGCTGGTTTGCCTCCAAGGAAACAGATACAGTTACATGCCCTTCGGAGATGGCTAATTTAAAATTCCTCATATACCAGATTCAAGTTGATGGTACAGTGACTTTAATCACCCGATTATCTTGTCAACATCAAGAATCTTAGGAACTTATAAGAAATATCACATATTTGAGCCAGGAAGAAGAGGATTCAATGGAAATAGGAACCTGGCAAAGCTTTGAGTTTCCTGGACGCAGACCTCGAGACAAAAATTGTGTTAGTTTGCTTGTGGCTGTGTCTTCCGTATTGACATATTTCTGGAGAAGTGTAGATGCTGCAGAATTATCTGTTGAATTTTAAAGGATGGAACAGTAACTAATCCAGAGGAAAGCACACACACACTATGACAAGATAAAAACCCTCTTTAAAGAAGTCCTTGGAGATGCCCAAGCTGTGTCTCTTAGGAGATTTTAAATCCACTCAAGTTGACAATGACAATGACCACCTGTCAGAGCTTGGCTCAGAGTAGCCACTCAAATCATTATGAGGAAGATGAGCTCCAAGAGCCTGGATTAGCGAAGTGATAAGTGCTAAGCAGGAGCTGCCTTTCTGAATTTAAAAAAGTTAAGAAAACAGTAAAGTGAAGTTATTACATAATTCCACAATTATGACTGCACATGAGACAAAATATGATCTTTAATGATGGGTGATTGATCTGTATACGTTTTCTATATTGCATAAATAAGGAAAAGCAAGTTTGTCTGTAGTGTTCAAATTAATAAGAACAAAATAATTTATGTCTTTTGCCAATTTTAGTTCCATTTGGGAAAGAGTTGGAAAATTTCATGTCTAGCCTTGTCATGATACCATTTCGGTCAAATGTGACTACAAAAGTATGACATTGTACCAGAGGAGTCTGGCCAGCTTCCATCCTTTCATAGTTCTGCAATAGCACCTTTCCAAATATCAAACACAAAGAAAAGCAGAGCATGCAAGCCTTCAACCAAATAATCCCAATAATACTAGCTCGTTTCAGTTTAGATGTTTTAAGTGCAGGTTTCTCCTTATTACATATGGAGACCCAGTTAAATTTCTTAATACAGCCTGGCAGCTTGATCCCTCAGCTCAGTCTAGAGAGCTGTTGAGTGCAGTGTACTTCCTGAGTGAGGGTGCTAACACGTCATGCTATGCATATAGCTCAGGTGATCAGGTTTGGCAGAAAGTGTCCTTAACCACTGAGCGAATCTTTGAGTCGTTTTATGTTTTTTTTAAGATTTATTTATTTATTTTCTTATTTATTTATTTATTTATTTATTTATTTATTTATTTATTTATTTTACAGTATTCTGTCTGCATGTGTGCCTGCAGGTCAGAAGAGGGCACCAGATTTCATTGCAGATGGTTGTGAGCCACCATGTGGTTGCTGGGAATTGAACTCAGGACCTCTGGAAGAACAATCAGTGTTCTTAACCTCTGAGCCATCTCTCCAGCCCCCTAGTTTTATGGTTTTTAAACACTTTAATTCAGAGATTCCTTCCAAAGCACCACAGGAAGGGCAGAATTAGGTAAGTATGTGGTATATACGTGATAGTATCACTACACATTCCATAATCGACATTCATATCTGAAGGAAGAGCTGGTCAGATGCCTAAAATTTATACTACAAGATAGTATTATATATATATATATACATATATATACATATATATGAAATTTTTAATTTAAAAGATACATTAAACACAATCTAGCATATGATTTTTTTCATATTTTAACAAGAAAGATGACAGGATTTGGGAACTTGCTGTCTATGAAAGGTATTCTGGGTTCTTCTCCTTCTTCTCTTCCTCCTCCTCCTCTTCCTCCTTTGCCTTCTTCTTTGACTGCCCTGTGTTTTTTTTCTCCCCTTCCACTGAGTTCACACTTTTGGGAACTGAATTCTCTAGAGGTATCTAAACCCCAACTCTTTAAGTCCCATCCTAGTGCAGAAAGGGAGAACACCAGAGAAGAGTCCAGGCCAGAATCCAGCTTCCCTACCTCAAAAATCTGACTCAGTCTTCTAACAAGTAAGTGAATCTTCTCATGAGGGCTGGAGAAACAGGCCGAGATGTGAGATGGTTGAACCCTCAGTTTCCTTTTTCCTTGAGAAGAATTTGTCACCAACAATTCTTTTAAATGCAGTCAGTCTTTCTTTTGCACAAATTGCAATTTAAAATAAGATGATTATAATTTCAAACACTGGAATATAGATCACGAATGAAAATACTGTTTTTATTTTCTACATTAATGACTAGCCATTTCTTTACCAGTACAGAGTCCTTGATCCGGGTAAGGGAGGTATCATATTGTAAACCTGTGTGTTTGCAGCCATGCTTAGTGGTTTGTAAACTCCCTTCCTTGCATTTTCTATAATTTCTGCTAAGATATCACTCATTTACAGTTGAATAATGAAGTTAATTCTTTAAAAATAGATTTATTCTATTTATTTTTATTTGAGAACTTTAGCTGATCCCTTTCAACTAAAGGGATGTTAATACTAGCCTGATTTATTTATTGGATTTTTGTGTTTTCATGTGCTTTCATGCATTCTGATCACTGACCTTCAATCTTCTCCAGTTAGACTAAGTTCTTGCTCAAATAGGCCCATAACACAATTCATTTAATTTATTGTTTCACTCAGCTTTCTTTAAAGCATTTATAATGTCTCAGGCTTTTGAGTCTCTTCAGGGAATGGCACCAAACATCACAAATAAGTCAGGCGTGAAATTAGAAAATAATGTGACTAGGATTGGAAAGTCTATTTCCCTTAATGGAATTTCTAGCCATGGCTTAACACATTGAGCAACATTGCTACATTAAGAAATCACAGTACTATTGAGAGCAGAAGTCAAACAGCAACAGCGCATGTCTAAATCCTATGGAAACATGTAATTTCTGACAGCCGCTAATGCTTCATTTGCTGGGTGAGGTTAGAATTAACTCGCCCCGAGCTAGGCAGGTTTGCTCTCGCGGCTGGGTTAACCCTTTTCTCTGTATTCACAGCATGTAAGACTGGTTTAGAGGCAGACAGAACTTTCCACGGTGTCTCCTGTTCACACAAGCATCTCTGTTCTATTATAATCCTGTTTGCCCTTTACATAGACTCTAACAGTTCACTTAGTGCTTCCCATGTTTATTTGATATTCTAAAGCAATGCTCAAATACATAGCTGTCCATAGTTGTATTTACCCAAATGCTGTGTGTCAAATAAATGTATCCATATCATTTCCCATTTTCCCGACACTTCAGCTCCAGTGGATTGATTTAAAGAACCCTGTAAGATTGACTAGGGAAGAAGTGCTCTCTACCCTTCCCGCTTTCCTCTTTAGGTGGCCTCTTGATGCTTAACTAATGTCTGTTAGCGCCACACGATCATTTGTTTACATGGCTGAGAGTATACTATAGCATGTAATATACATATTATACATGATAATATAGCAGGTAGAATGAACCATGGCTTCAGGGTTCCAGGGTTATTTTAAACACGAACGCTGTTTTGCTACAATGGCAATGATGGTGTTGTGAAATGCCCATCTTTCAGTCTCAGCTTATCGAAAGGAACATTTTAGTTTTCTGACTCAGTTGCATTGCATTGATGAGTTTTATATGCGGTGGCTGAAAAGAGCTCCATGTGTATTGTGCTTTGGAAAATGAGAGAAACATTAAAGATCTGCAGTTCCAATTTCTAAGCTGCCTTTGGTTGATCGATTCTCTGTGATTTGTCTTAGGCCCTACCCAGGTCTGTCTGTTCTATTACCTGTGAATTCCTCCTCCTCTCTTTCTCCTCCTCTTCTTCTTCCAGTAATCTTTAATAACAGGGGATATAAATTTTCTAAAAAGATTGTGGGAGATGTAACCATTGCTCACTCGAACAAAATTCAGTACTTAGAATATTCTACATATTGGCAGATATGGTTTATACTTCTGTGCCATGGTTCAAACTGAGAACTTTCAGCTTCCAGGTCTGGCAAAGCAGAAGCTGTTTTCAATGGACTCTGGGGGCAAGTGCCTGCATGCGAACTGAATGATAAGTTCTTCCCTGCTTTGCTACTCACTTGGACTTTCCTCTTGTAGAAAACTCTCCTCACAGTAGAGCGCAAATGTGCCAGGAAGAACCAATGGATTATCAAGTCCCATCTCCTGAAGTGCTGCTCTATAAACTAGGAAATGACTTCGGCTTTAACCATCGACATATTTAGAGGCACAATAAAATCTATTCCAATCAAATGCATCAACTTTTGACTTGGAAGAAATTTCACGATTTTCCATGTCTACCTCAGAAGTCTCTTTAGTTTTTCATCATTACAGGTACTATGGTAGTCTGATTTGCCATCCTGGTGTTGAGATTTCCGTCCTCCGGAAGTTAAAGGGTGTGACTGACGTATTAAGGGATCGTTTTCTAAGAAAAACACTTCTTATTGCCGGAGCTTAACAGAGAGACAGGAGGCATTTTTCAGCAACTATCTTAAAAATATTCTACCAGGTAAAACTGACTAAGCACATGGCAGCTTACTCTGCCAATAACTTTGATCACTTACCAAATAAGTGCCTGTGTAAGTTTTAAGAGCACGGACTGTGGAATATCTGTTTTGGCATGTAACCGGAGACTGCTTTTTCATTTCCGACTGCCCAGACCCGAATAATCACACAGAAACTGTATTAATTACAACATTGTTTGACCAAAGACTCAGGCATATTTCTATCTGCTCTTACATCTTAAATTAACCCCTTTCTACTAATTTATATTTTACCACAAAGCTCATGGTTTGTTGCTTCTTGCGCTACTAGATGGTGTCTGCTTCCTTCAGCAGCTACATGGCGGCGCCTCTTTTATTCTGTCTACTCTCTTTCTATATCTCTGTTCAGATTTCCCATCTGACTTTACTCTACTACGCCATTGGCCAAAGCAACTTTCTTCACTATTCAATTAAAAACAACACATATACAGAAGGACATCCCACATCATGGGTAAGGTTAGAAGGCCACAATTGTATAGTGCACTTTGACTTGTCTCTACCATGAACTTATATATGATCTTAATGAGGGTGATAATATTACACCGAATAGCTGAAGATTGGAGGAATGTGTCATTCATCTCAGGCTATGGGTAACCTGATGAATCTAACTATATGGTTGCTATCTGGGAAGGTGACTGTGGCTAGGACTGACAGTGTACTGGGGACTCTTGATGCAATGAGAGGGACCACAACTAGATTCATTCAAATGTTAGCTTCGCCAAGTTGGATGCAGGACTTGGTTTCTGACAAATTGATACAGGAATACCATTGGAATCCGTTCTTATAGACCTGTACTCCTCTTCCTATGTAGTGGGAATCTAAAGGCATTAAGATCACTCCAGAAAGCTTTCAGGACACCTAGATCGAAAATACTTGCTATTTCTTACATCTTTTCTTGCTTCTCTGCTCAGCTCTTACTATTATTTTTATTTTAAATTTATTACTAGGTGAAAGTAATAATTGTCATGGTTGAAAAAGATTCTCACATAAAATAATGACAGAGCCCTCCTACTTCACAGTAAGAAGAGCAGAGTTATCCACTTCAAAGACTAAGAAAATTCACTGCTTCCCATTTCAGTGTTCAGTAATGACTTTTCACTGTGAGTTTTCTGTGTCATTTTTATCTGAGGTCTCTGCTTGTATCGAGTCAATTTTATTATCGTTAATGGAACTCTCAATCTTTTGGCAGCATCTAACAGTCTCAGGGAGGGCGGCCAACCAGCAAAGAGAGCGAAGGCAGAAACAGGAGTTGGTGGGGAGGGCTGAGGGAAGGGGGACCAGAAGTTCAGCCAAACAGCCAGCCAGAGGGACTAGGCCAGTTCCAAGAGGTCAGGCATCAGTCAGCCAACATTTGATAAACAAGTGAACTCAGCTACCGAGCTTCAGTCGGCTTCGTTTTGCTGAGTCCCATCTTGGGAGGGAGGTGACCTGACTATTCCTTAAGCTTCGGAGGGCTTTCCAACAAATTCACTGTGTTCTGGAGCCAAGAACATACATATGGGACCAAAAGAAATGATGCTGTTTTCATCAGTATTGGGAGGATAGAAACAAAAGTTCAAAGATAGTTCTATCTTTGCCAAGTATCCAGATCAATAATGGTGCACCGGACTCTAAGTCTCACGGGACAGGACATATATTTAGACTTTGCTTTGCTTTGCTGTTGTGGGTCTATATTTCTATTTCTCTGCTTTAAATTTGTTTCAGACTTACATATTCTTTGCTAGATGATACAAAGGGTTCCCATATTCTCCTTTCAAAGAACCCCCAGATTCTAAAATCTTCCATAGTGAAGTATGTGAATTTGCTTTTTCTGACCTCTTTTTCTCTCTCTTCCCCAAACAAAATATTTCTGCCCTAAATATGTAGTCCTCCCATAAAGAATTTAACAATGATTTAAATGTTACTCAAACCACATGCTGTTAAAATTCTCTAACAACCTCTCTCTCTCTCTCTCTCTCTCTCTCTCTCTCTCTCTCTCTCTCTCTTTGTTCAGGATCCTATTTAAGCATCCATGTACCTTACTTGTTAGGTCTCATCAATAATCTTTGATTGTTCCCCAATCTGCCCCTATTACACATGCTCATGAGGTTTTGGAAGAATCCATCTTCTCTGATATGTCCACATGACTAGCTGTAAGCCAAACATTCTTGGCATTGACTTCATTGAAGTGAGATGGGGTGATCCAATAGGGCTCTGTATAACCCCAGCCTCCTTTCTTCCCAAAAGGTGATGATCATCTCTCTAGGCTAGCCAGTTTCTCATTACCAAATCGTTTCACGATGCCACTGGAAATAATGAGCAATACCGTCCTAGTGATTAGTAGGTCATTTGGTTCTATCCCTATTCTACCTTTCATAAATGGAATCACATTATGAAGTCATTTACACTGCAGAAAATTAGCCAGAGCGGAAATCGGGTCTTAGAGGTATGTGGGAAAATAACAGAAAGAGAGAGCGTTATTTGGAATTAAATTTTATGAAGTATGATGAAGAAAATGAATGAATGGGTTCGTAAATGGAGAGAGGACCTATGCATAAAATCATGGCACTCGTGGAGAGGAACACAGTGGAGCCAGGAAAACAATTCCAGAAATTAAGAAGGTGAGACATGAGAGGTTAGAAGGGCATCCACTGAGTCAAAAGTCACAGAGACATCTCATGCTGACACACAAGCCCACAAAAGGAAAAATTCTACTGTTGCACATTTATATGCGACAAAGGAGAATGGTTTTTAAGTTCCATGTGGAATTTACCACAGGAACACCATGAAGCTTGGTGACAGCAATGGAAATCACAAGAAATTGAGAATCTAGGATTATATTAAAGGCTCTTACTCTCCTGACATGTAGCTGGCCCTCTCTTCTTTACACATTTTATAATCATTTTTGTACATTCAGATCTTCCCCTCAGACCCAGATTCATATTTACTGGAGAAGCTAATTGGAACCGTTACATGGAAAAATGTGAGTTTGGGCAGCGCGATCCTCCAAGTTTAAAAAAATGTTATTTCTATGTCTCAATAAAGTGAACTATTTATCTGTTAGCAAAATAGTGAAGGCCTTCCTCCCAGTTTTATTGGATTTGCTTTTATCCTTTTTATTTTCTGAAGGAGAACTAGAAATTCCTAGCTGTGGGAGTTGGATGCCTTCTGTCCTGAAGCCGTCCCTTTATTGAGTATCCGGTGTTACCATGATGTCCGTCATCTGTGCTTCACCTCTCTCTTCTGTAGGTGTGTGTCCTCACACCATTGCAACACGCCCAGAGATGACAAAGGCAGGAAACAGCAAGGGAATTAGAAAGGAAGGCTTTCCAAAGTTTCTCAAGCAACAAGTAACAAGTTTTCTGATTTCAAAGTCATCTTCCAATATACAGTTATTGAAACCTTCAAAACCATGTGACTCTCATGTAAACAGACCACATGCTCGTGGAACAGAAGAACCCGGAGACAAATGAGCAAAGTTTTAGTCCGTTGGTATTGACAAGGGGTGCAGGAACACAGAAAGGCGTCACGACATCCTTGCCAACCAGTGCTGCAGACACAGCGGATCCATATGAAGACAAGGGTAACCAGAGCTTGACTCCCCTCCATTCATAACAAAAAAAAAAATCACCTAAAAACGGGTTATAAAACATGAGGCCTGAAAATATAAATGTTTGAGAAGACAACACACCGATAAGCCTTGCGACACTGCCTTTGGCAATGGTTGTTTTTAATATAACACCGAGGCATAGCCAATACAGTTAAAATAGCAGAGTGGGATTGCATTTCTTCACAAACGAACGGAGATGGAATGGAAACTCCCCACCCAACAGAGGAATTTTGATGACAACGCCATCCATATAATTGGACCAAATATCTGCAAAACAGGTTTGATAAAAAGTTAATATACAAAATAAGTGAGGAATTGGCTCAACAGTATAAAATCAGATGATGTAATTTTTAAAATGAGCAAATCACCTGAAGGCATTTCTTAAAGGAAGAGATACAAAGGGGACCAGCAGGTGTTTTTAAAAAATTGTCCAGTAACATGAACGGCCTTGGAGATAAAACCCAAACTGTGTTGTCTCAGAACCATGAAGATGGCCTTTAACAGGAAGGACGAGGAACTATTGCCAAGTACGTGGAGGGAAGTGGATCACTGTGAACTACTCTAGAGAGTGTGATTAGAGTGGTTACTGCGGCCGGTGTTCCTCCCAAAATTAAAGGGAAAGCCACGATGGGACCTAGCAACCGTATTTGTGTGTTATACACAGGCAGAATGAGATGAGGGTCTCGGAAAAGACACCTGCACACACAAACTCACCATGGAATTGTTCAGCACGGCCAACATATGGACTCAACCTAAGTGTTCAACGGTGAAATAAATTGTAAAATGCACTTTACAGAGGGGTAGTGAGCGAGAGGGAGAGAGAATTAATACTCAACCTCAGAATAGCGGGACTCCCATAACTTTCAACAAGGTGAACGAGCGCTAGGAACATTGTTCTATGGGATTCAAACCAGCCACAGGAACAATACAGTGCTGTCACCAGAGGTCATGGGGCTGTCCACGATTCATGTTCCTGCCAGCTGTTATGGGCAAGGAATCTTTTTTTGTTTTAATGACTGCAGACTCATAATTGAGAATGAGAGGCATTGAAGGCTTCTGTGACAACCTTCCCCACCCCAACCCTACCCCATGAAAAGAAACAGTCCAGACAGGAAGCCCTGAAGAGAGTCCTTAGAAATTGTGGCAAAGATGCGGAAGTGTAGCTCTTCACAGTGACGGCTTGTGTTGGGGATGGGAAGGGGTTCGGTTGTCTTTAAGGGGCTGGTCACTGGGAGTTTGGCCATGCTCCAGTGAGTACATGGGCAACATGAATTGGACTTGACATATTTGGGGCGGGGAGGATCAGGGGATGCAAAAGGGTTGGAGGGTGGACCTGAGAGGAATGGGAAATGAATGTGATCTAGGTGCGTTATATGGAATTCCCAAATAATCAGTAGAGATATGTTGGAGACAATTAAAGGAAAAAGAAGAAGAAAAAGGAAAGCTGTGGCAGGTCCTGCCTGTGTGAGGGATCTAAAACAGCGTAGTTAAAATCAGAATGACAGCTGTGGAGGGAGGGAGGCGGCAGCAGGCTGAGTATAGTTAGAGCATGGTCCAGCTTTGAAATGTGCGCAGAGTAGGCCTGGAATGCTCGCAACCGCACAAGATGATGGAAATGGTAATGGGGTTCTGCTGAAGCCATTATTTCATATACATATGTCAAAACTTCATCTACACCGTAAATTTGTGCATTCTGTCCAATGGTACCTGCGCGTGAAGTTGGGACTCTAACTAAATAAATATGTGGGTAAGCTATAGCTGATAGCGCCAAAGGTTGGTGACTCAAGGAAACAGGATGGAAGCCAAATCCTGGAAGAAATATGAACCATTAAGCTTATGTGGTGAACAATATAGAAGATAAGGGAGGAGAGAGGGGGAGAGAAGGGAGGGAAAGACAGACAGATATAGAGGGAGAGAGAGAGAGAAGTGAAGGAGAAAAGAAAATGAAAATGTGTACCATAATTTTGCCATAAGGCGCATGAAAACTGTCTAGCAGAGCCATCTAGACTGGCCATGATGTCAATCTCACCTCTCTGAGCTATTTTTTTTTTCAGCCCCAGCCCTTTAAATCACTACTGTTTGTGCAGCTCTCTGATACTTCGGAACATTAAAAACACGCCCCAGCTTTTCTAGTTACTCTTGGCAAGAGCTGGTTTGTAACACATTATTCAGTTACTAAATGGATTGCTGTCTTTTGAATGTTTATTATCCTAAAAGGTCCAGGGGGACAAGGGATGGCTCCCAGGGTGGCCTAGTTGGAGGTCTTTAGGTTACTGGGCATGCGTCCTCCCAAGTAGGACTCTTATGCCATGGTCTTGCTTCAGCTTTGTGATGTGTTCTTTTCTGCCACATCTTTATGCTGCAACATGCTGTCTTTGCCAGAGAACCAAAGCAATGGGGCGACTTGAGCTTGTACAGGAACTCCCAGAATCAGGAGCCAAAACAAACCTTTTCTTCTTATAAATGAACGGCTTTGTGTATTTTATTATAGTATCTCAAAGCTGATCACTACTTTACAGTGAGACATAACAATATTAGCAATAATATTTCTATATTAACAATATAGAAATAGAAACACAGATTTCTGAGATCCCGCTCAGTTGGTATGAATCTGCTCTGTGGCAGCAATACCATTGGACACTGGCATGCTTAAAGTTTCCGACTTATAGAAAAATTCTGAATATTTTTCAGCCTCCAGCTATTAGCGAGTGTGAGAAAGTTGTTGATGCCCTATGGTAGCTTTTTAATATTGTAATATGCAATACTGTGTCTCCCAGGAAGCAGCCATGATTTTCCTTTAATGTCCTTATAAGGGGAGCTGTTTTTCCATTTGACACCCAAGGGCTTCTTTCTTTTTCTCTTTCTTTCTTTCTTTCTTTCTTTCTTTCTTTCTTTCTTTCTTTCTTTCTTTCTTTCTTCCTTTCTTTTAATCAGTCCGTTTGTATCACATGTGTGTGAGTGTTTGCCTGCATGTATTTATGTGTTCCCTGTGCATAGCTGATAACCACAGAAGTCAGAAGAGGGCATAGGGACCCCCGGAACTGGAGTTACAGATGGTTATGAGTCACTGTGTGTGTGCTGGAAACTAAACCTGGGTTCTCTGGAAGACCAACCAGTGCTGCGAACCATTGCAATAGGTCTTCTTGTTTGTCAACTTGACTATATGTGGAATTCACTAAAACCCAAGTGGTTGGACACACCTGTGAGGGATGTTTTCTTAATGAAATCATTTGAAATGGGAAGTTGTACTTCTAATCCAGATCTTTGGAGGTGGGAAGACCCACCTTTAGTCTGGGCCACATCTTTGGCTGGCAGCCTATAAAAAGGACGTGGAAGAAGGAAGCTTGATCCCTTTGGCTGCTTGCTCTCACTCTCTCTGGAAAGTCTACCCCTTTTCTGGTATTAGAGCTTCCTTCACTGGGATTCTTCATTGGCATATACTGAGGACCAGTTCAGACATCCAGTCTTGTGAGCTGAACAACTACTGAATTCTTGGACCTTCCCTTGATAGACAGCCATTGTTGGACTAGCTGGACATATAAGACATTTTAATAAATACCCCTTGTATATAGTTATCCTTTCTGTTCCTCTAGAGAACCTTGACTAATACAACCACTGAGCCATGTCCAGAGCCCTCTAGCCCTCTAAAAGGTTACTTCAAATAATGTTTGTACCCTTATTGTCCAAAAACTGAGGACAGTTAATTAAGACATGGGACAAGTCACCAATATTATAACAAGTACCAGAATATTCAGTAATTATGTGTATAAAATCAAAGACCCTGGGAGAAACATAAATAAAAAATGTTTTTTTTAAAAAAAGAGAGCATTTTTGCCTCTTGAGCTTTAGAAATGTAAAGTTCCCATGTTTAAAGATGTTAATAATCTACTGATTTGTGTTGAAAGAACAGTTTGAGATTCCCGGAATACTTGTAAAAATTTTAAATGCTGAAGCCAATAGACAGGGTGGGACTTTGGAGAGGAAGACATGACAATGCAGAAACAGGTGCTGCCAGAGGAAGGTCTACATGACACGAGGTGACATGGGGTTTGCCACACTGACGCCCAAGACTCTGGGGGACATTTAGATCGCTGCAGCGGAGCAGGGTCCTTCACACACAGTGTGCTGTGAGCTCTGCTGAGATTTAAGATCCCAGAGTGACTTCATCAAGTTCAGAGTTAGGCAGGCGGAGGGGGCTTTTTTAAGCCAACAATGAGCTAAGCAGAGACTACGTTGTGCCTCTAAGTAAATCAGTTCCGTTCAAAAGCTAGCAACAGATAATTCACAGAGTTCTGCTCTGTGACCTGGTATGGTACAGTGTGGTGAAGTATAATTGTAACTGGCTCGGCAATAGGGAAAGATGAACACTCACACATGGCTGGTGAAAGAAAATGAAATGACTCAACCAACGTAGATAAGACAATGAAATCATGTGCCTTCATAGCGTCAGGCAGCCCTGGTCACCTAAGAATTATATACTGTTGCTCACTGTACTCAACAGAGAGCGGTCTGCTCAGCTGTACCCTGTTCTGGAAGCCCAGAGTGCACTAGGAGCTGCAAGCTTGGTGACCTCCTGAGAAGGTGGGAGTGGACGACAGGTGCAGCTCTTCCATCACAGCTCTTCCCAGGTGCAGCAAAAGATTACGCAGAAACATTGTCCTTTGTCTTTGCTTACTTATTCTAGCTGAAATGCTTAAGGGAAACACTGGGTTTTCGCTAATTTATATCACAACACTGTATTTGGTTGTTTAGAATCTAATCATGATTAGATTCTAATTTTTTTGGTGTTGAAAATTCACTTCACCAAAACAAAAGGGATCCATTTATCCATGCATCCATGCTATCTGTGCCTCCGTGTTTTTCCTCTGTTGATCCAACAACCTCATTCTTTTGCAATTTACCTTATCCACTAAAAATGATAAAGTTCAAAGATTACTTTTAATCTGTACAAAGAGCAAAGTGAGAAGATTGTGAAAGGTAAAACTGTATAACAATTTGTTTTTATTAAGAAGTCAAGGAACAGGTATGAAATGAAGGACTTTTTTAAAAATTAAATTTATTTATTTATCTTACATCCAGACTGCAGTTTCCCCTCCCTCTTCTTTTCCCATTCCCTTTGCTCACCCCTCAATCTACTCCTCCTCTGTTTCTGATCAGAAGTGGGCACACCTCCATGGATACCAACAAAGCAAGGCACATTAGGTTAAGACTAGGCACTCTGAAAGGGGAGATTTTATATAGAAAGAGGAGCTATGCTAAATTTTATGACATGACGACATTAAGCTTTCTATGTGCTGTCTGTGTGTTCGTGTGTGTGTGTGTGTGTGTGTGTAAGAGAGGGACAACACACTGAGAATGAGCAGGCAGTGTGTAGAAAGTGGGTTTCTCTATGTCTGAGCTCTAAGGCTCTCTCCTTGGGAAGTGACAGGGAGTTCCTTTGGCACACATTTTGATACTTTATTGAATCATTGGAATGTAGCTATTACTAAAAGATATAAATTTTAGAAAGTGCAAACTCTTATTTGCAAATAAGAACTCTGGTAGCAGGCTGTAGGAGGCATGAGATTGCTCAGTGGTGAGAAACATGCATTACTCTTGCAACATACAACATGGGACACTAAGCCTGCTTTGGGATTCCATGAGCACTTGCACACACATATGCACATGCATTCAAACACACACACACACACATACACACACGCGCACACACACATGTGGACAGACAGATGTACAGATGGACTGAGGGGTCATCAGATGGATGGACAGACATGTCCATATATACACACGTCGGTTAGTTTTGAGTTGCACCAGAGTGTGGCCACCATTTTCCTTCTGTGTCCTGGATCTGCTGGTGTATGGTCTGTTCAGCACACTTCTGCTGAGTCTAGTTGGCATGTGGTAGTGGCAAATCTTTCATTTTCTCACTATCTCATGTCTAGCTATGTGCATTGTTGAACGCAGTGCATAACGATGTTTAAATGTTACAGGGGAATCATCAGTTTCTTTTTTATCAATTGTCTTAAATTTATTTCATGCTCTTTAGAGCAATATTTTTAGGGAAATATATATTTGTAATTGTTGTGTTTTCTAGAAAGGATTTATGATTTTCTTATTACATAGTGACTTTCTTTGAGTTAAATTCCTTCTTCCTTAAAACCTGTTTTGTATATTACTCTGTCATCTCAGATATATTTGGAGTATGTTGACATGGAGTATATTTTCCCAAACCTTCACTTTCAACAATTTTTTTCTTTAAATCTAAAACAAATCTTTAGAGATAACATACACTCAAATTTCTGCTTACCCTTCAATATCTGCTTTTTGTCTGGAAAATTTATTCTATTTATATTTAATGCTATTATGTCTAAAAGAATTTCATTCTGTCCTTTGCTGTCTGTTACCTATACAAAGTATGTCTATTACTATTCCCTAATTTCTTTATTACAGTCTTCTTTTATACCAAATGAAAAACCTAAAATGCATCTTGTCATTTTCTTTGCTTTTGAGCTGTTTACTTATGAATGATAACATTGACAACCTATTAAAAGCCAGTGTACGGTCTGAGTAAGGACCAGCTGAACTACAGTGTGCAGGACCTGCTGCTCTGGTGGCTAATTCATTATGATTGCGCTGCATTCTCTTTCCACATTTAATGACTGTCCAGTGTCTTTTCATTTCTGCTTTATTTCTGCATGTGGTATCCTTTTCTTGCAAAGAGGGCATTTTGAATGTTTCCATGCATCAACCATGGATTTTATTCTCCAACAGTGTTTAATTTTTCAGAGTTAACTGTTGTGAACATTGTTTTATTTATTTATTTATTTATTTATTTATTTAAGATTTCTGTCTCTTCCCCACCGCCGCCTCCCCTTTCCCTCCCCCCCCCCCCATCCAAGTCCCCCTCCCTCGTCAGCCCAAAGAGCAATCAGGGTTCCCTGCCCTGTGGGAAGTCCAAGGACCACCCACCTCCATCCAGGTCTAGTAAGGTGAGCATCCACGAAACTGTCTAGGCTCCCACGAAACCAATAGGTACAGCAGGATCAAAAACCCATTGCCATTGTTCTTGAGGTCTCAGTAGTCCTCATTGTCCACTATGTGAACATTGTTTTTTTATTGTGGCTTGAAATCTTTACTATATCAGGAAGTGGTCAACTGATGTTTGGATGGAGATTTCCTCGAGTATGTAGACCCTCAAAAATACTTTCTAGCTGCCTAAGGCCTGGGTGACTGTGAGTACTGGAGGGTGCTAATAGCACCCCAGGCAGTCCTTTCTGCTTGTGCAACTGCAGGGACACTGGAGGTGGGAACTGCAGCCTTCTTCAGTTTGTTCTGAGCATGTGCATACCACGAACAAGTGTGTACTTTCTAGTATGCTTAAAAATGTGGAAGCGTCCAAAAGCCTTCTAAAAGACTTTTATCATATTTCGCTGACTTTTATTTCTTTTTGGTTGACCTCTATTTTGCCTCAGCACATTAGGAATCAGAACCCTCCAACTGTTTAGAATATTTTCCATTGAAGGAGCAGTAGTGTTAGTGCATGAACAGTCAGTTCTAGAAGTTGGATCAAAGCCACATCTTCTGAGTTTGTCTTTTGGGTATTCAACAGAGAGAAACCAACCAACCAACCAACCAACAAAACAAACAACCAATCAACCAAACAACCATACATCCAATCAACAATCCAACCAACCAAACAACCAAACAACCAATTAACCAAACAACCATACATCCAATCAACAATCCAACCAACCAACCAACCAACCAGACAACCAAACAACCAATCAACCAACCAACCAAACAACCATACATCCAATCAACAATCCAACCACCAAACAACCTAACAACCAACCTACCTACCAGCCAATCAGCCAACCAACTAATCAACCAACCAACCAACTAACCAATCTATATTTAATGTAACATCTTTGTGAAAGAGATCTGCCCTATTGAGTGTAACACTGGGATTTCCTGAGAATCCGCCGACTCTGTACAAATGTATGTGTTTGTTTCCATGTGTATCCTGTGTTGCCTCAAGACTGATAAAGATCAGTGTTTTGAAACAATTGATTCTGACAGCTTTTCCTTATTTTATGGAATAACAGAATTTTAAATTCTGTATTCTGCTCCCGTGGCAGACGCTGTTGATGTGATTGTGTATAAACTTTTACTGCAGAAAATCTTAGCTTTTTTACTGGTCTCAAACTAGTAGTTTATGTTCTTAATTTTTCACTAAACTGAATAAATCATTTTCTTATTTATTTTCATGAGTGTTTTTCTTGCATGTATGTATGTACACCATGTGCCCAAAGAGGTCATAAGAGGGCATCAATTCCCTTGGAAGAGTAGTTATGTATGATTGTGAGCTACCTTGTGGGTCCTTTCCAAGAGCAGGCAGTGCTTTTAAGCATTGAGCCATCTCTCAAGTCCTGTGAAACCTTTTTTTAAAAATGCCTATTATATTATTAACTCATCTGAAACATATGTTTCAGGCACAGAGTATGCAATTAAGTAGCAAAGTCTATTAGGAAAATAAGCTTCTACATAGTGTGATGGTATATGTCCTTGATATTCAATATTGGTACCATGTTTTTCTTATATGAATAAATCTGCCTTTTAATTAACTTATTCAAAATAAAATAACAGAGTGAATTTAGCACCTGGGTGTTCTACAGTTGATTGCATTGTCCCACTAGGGATAAAATAAGCATTCTCAGAACCAGGCTTTCTGCCTGAGTTTGTTTAACTTGGACCGCAGACTTGTGACTGAATGACATGCTTCATTCCAACTTTGAAACTGTCAGCTGAGTTAGGATGTGTTGAAGAATGTTATTTCTTTTCCTAGAAGCATGAACACCGAGGCCATTCCTGTCGCTGCTTGTTTCATGGCATAGTAAGAGCCCTCGGGGCTTTCCTCTGGTGGGTAGATGTTGGCACCTGAAGCTGACAGGTATGTTTCAGACAGCCTCAACTATAAAGTTCCATTTTGCCTATGTTAATGGTCCCCAAGGCACTTTTACCCTACTTCTCCTGTGCATGTGTGATGCTGTGGACCCCTCTAAGACTGCCCTGGTGTTATATAATATACGGATGCTACTTCTTCATGGATTCTATTTCTGCACAGGAGCACAAGGCCTTGTGGAAACTATGTTTTGGTGTCTCCTAGGCCACTGTGGGGTTTCTGGACTGAAATGTATGACAACCTGGATAAAAATTCCCCCTATGCTCATTTCCTTACAGGTTCTGGGGGTTTAAACAAGCACCTGAATAAGCTTTGGAGCTGGAAAAATGCCGGGGTTCCCAATGTTGGAGCATCCTTTTCAGCTGCCACTTCTGGGCTCACAGTTTATGAGGTTGAGGACTCCCTATGAAGAACCATTTCCAAACTAGGTTCAAACACGAGGCATTTATGCCAATTAGTAGAAGTGGAGGACACTAAGGACATTTTTTTTTATTAATTTGGAAACAGTGCTCCTCCCAGTACCAGCTCTGCACGAAGAAGAACGAGGTGACTGAAGCCAGGCAGTTGGTGTGGAACTGTACAATGACAAAGGGGATCTGCAGAGAATCTGCCATTTAGAGACCTGAAGACCTGACTGGTCTTTAGCAACTGAACCGAATTTCTCAGTGACCAGACATCGGTACAGCTGGCCTACTCAGCTTACCCCATCCATTTGTTGTGTTTTGGTTGCTGAGCTGGAACTCTGGGGCTGTCTGTATGCTACACCAGTGTTCTAGCGCTGAGCTACGTGCCAGCTGCAGCGAATCTGTGTCATCTGATAACCAGAATCACTTAAAACCCAAGGTTGACTTCACTAGAGATAATTAGTACTGCTCAGAGATTGCATTAACATGAATATGTTTTCTTTCAGCCAGTTTTCCTCAGTTTGATATCAACATAAACTAGGCAAATCTAATCAATACCAAATTAATGAACCTAATGAATCGATAATAATAAAAGAGGATGGCTATTCAGATTTTATGTATTTAGATACATCAAGAAAACAGCCTAGCCTGACCAGATTCCATGATTAAAAATATCAAGGGAAAGCCATTCTTGCTAGAAATATTTAAAGGTCTGAGGCTGAAAACTTCCTAAGGAGAGGACATGGTCAAGGTTACGTGGCAAGATTTAGGGATGGCCAAAGGCATTTCCTGGCTCTCAGATCTGATGCATTCGGATCCCCAAGACTACAAGCATTTTCCCTTGTCTAGCCATGTATTTGAGTTGGTTCTGCTTGAGGCTACTGCCAAGTCTTTTCACATTTCCTTGAAGTACTTACACATGGACTCACCAGCCTCCATTGATTAGTCTGGCCTAACACCTATACCCCAGAGATTACAGGATGACAAGGGAACAAAAAGGACTCACACAATCTCCATTATAAAAGCAGGTTTAGGAAGCAAGAGATTCCAGAGAGGCAGGCTTTGGTGGGAAGCAGCAAGGGTACTCTGACCACCCTTGTGTAATGGTTCTGGTGCCTGGGATGTGAAACTGTCCCCAGACTAACCTTCACTGGAGGGGTTGGTTCCCGATGAAGCCGTGTTCCAAGAAGGGCTTTGGGAAGTGGCTGGGTCAGCAGGGCTCTGTCTAGGAACCTTTGGAGATAGGGATAGATAATGGATGGATTAGATAAAAAAAAAATTCAGTATGGGAGATTCCATACCCCTGTGGCCTCTATCTTGCCGTCTTGCTGGGAACGGACTCATGTTTGTCTTTCTGCATCCTGCCCACCGTGATGAGAGGGGCTTTGCAGCCCTGCACAAACTTGGCTGTGATGTGTGGCTTCCTGTCAGGCCCCAAATACTACAGCCAGGCAGCCAGTGATGGAGACCATCAGTCCAGACACACCCTTCTTCCTTCAAACTGTTTCTCTGGGGTGTCACATGACAAAATATTGAACTGACACTCTTAGATAGGAGGAAGAGATGGAAGATGCATTCAAAGGAGATAGTGGCCACAACAAACTCAGTCACTGGAATTTTAACACTTTTTAAATATCAAGGCAGCGCTTATGGACTTTATAATTAGACTTCATAAATGCTCAGATTACACGTCAGGGTAGAACAGAGCACAGAGGCCGTGAGCTGCTGGTTTGTGCACTTGAGAGGCCAACAGCCTTCCATATGATGACATCCTATAAGCAATGTTCTCTAGGTCAGGGTGTGGGTTCACACTATCACTGAGCTACATCTGATCAGTTCTTGAAAGAACGAATAACCATAAGTATTTTTTTAAATATTTATTTATTTTTTATGTATACAGCATTCCTTCCATATATGTGTGCAGGCCAGAAGAGGGCACCAGACCCCATTACAGATGGTTGTGAGCCACCATATGGTTGCTGGGAATTGAACTCAGGACCTTGGGAAGAGCAGGCAATGCTCTTAACCTCTGAGCCATCTCTCCAACCCCAACCACAAGTATTAATGTTCAGTGAGACTTAAATTTTGTGGAAAAGATTTTGGGGTCACCAGAATGATGAGGCAGAGGGCGGGCGAAAAGAAGCCATTACTTCAGCAAAAGAGTCTCCATGTGAGGTTCCCTGGTAAAATATAACAATTCTAAGAAGGAAAGTGAAAATGAAGGATGCTTTTTTTCATTTTTTTATTAAAAGTACTTTATGATTATAGACAAATTCTAGAGCTAAGACTCAGTCTAAAATCCACATGCCTTGTGTTCGTTTTGTTTTTATTTTATTTTATTGAGGCAGGTTTTCTCTTTATAACAACCCTGGCTTTCCTAGAACTCACTCTGTAGACCAGGCTGGTCTCAAACTCACAGGGCTCTGCCTGCCTCTGCTGGGATGAAAGGCGAGGGCTGCCACCACCCTGCATGCCTTGTGTTCTAAACTGAAGTCAGTTCCTACAATAAGCAGTGTATATAGATAGTGACTCCCCTCCTCTCCCTTCCTCTCCTCTCCTTCCCTCCCTTCCCCTCCCCTTTTCTCTTTCCTTCCCTCCCTTTCCCTTTTCCTTTTCCCCTTTTGCCTTTCTTTGCTCTCTCCTTCCTTCTCCTTTTCCTCTTTTCCTCCCATTCCTCCTGCTTCCCTCCCTCTTTGCCTTTCCCTCTCCCCCCATCTCTCTCTTCTCCTATTTATTTCTCCCAGTTTTGTGCATGCTAGACTGATCCTTTATCACTGAATTTCATCTGAGCCTGGGCATTAGGTTTTTAATTAACAGAATGTACTAGACGGCAGCGCAGTGGCTTCTGTGGACCCATGCACAGATCTTCCCCGATGTCTTAAACTGATGGCAGTGGTAACTGATACAACGAGTGATAAATGGTGAGCCCAGGGTATTTCCCTGAATGACATCACTGATCCTTATTTTTTCAAGGACTCTCTGCTGCTAACTAGGGCTGCTTTTAATTAATTGGCTCTACTCTAAGTTGAAGGGCCTCTTTCGGGGATGAAGGCACATACCATGGCAAAGTTTTTGAGGGTCCTGCCCCTCCTTGCATGTTTTTCTGCCCAGCTTATCAGCAGCTCCGGCTGACACGCACTGTCCCTCAGAGGAGGCTTACCCAGGGCTGTAACCAGATCCTCTGCATAGGCCCAGGAGAAGCTAAAATTCTTTTTATGAGTTGGAAGCGTGCCCGTTTTCAAATTGGTTTAAAAGGAAAAGGACATTTTCTCCCTACTTCTTCCTCTATTTCTAAACATCTCCTGCAGGCCTCGTGCTCATCTTTTATTGCAGCGCATTTTGAGGATGGCAGAAATTAGGCATCCAAGGCCTTTACAAATGTGGTGTTTTTGAAAGGTATATTGCTGCTTCCTGTGGAAATTAATGTAATAAGAACTCTTTTACAGACACTCCGAACTATAAAAACACAAACACGTTTCCTGTGTGGCATTTCTTCTCCATGGGGCAGCGGTGTCTGGGTGGGGCGGCTCCTCCACAGCCCAGATACTGTGTCCTTGGTCCTGCCTGCTTCCTGGCTGTCTCGGTGGCGAAGTCTGAGTCTAAGCCTTCTTTGTATCCACCTGTGTTGCTTTGCCTTTTAGTTTGTTTCTCCACCTCGTCTCTTTATGACCCCCATGCTTCTATGTAGCTAATGGATATTTTCCTTTGAAACTTGCCCTGAAATGGGTTTATTCTTTCCAGACTCATATTAATCTTATAGACTAAGATTTCTTAATATTGTCCTCCACTGGCTTCTTCACCCACAGGCAGCTGAACTGGCGGCTGTAAGCTTGCCCATGTGTCTTCCTGTTGGATGCTGTCCCAGCAGCCATGGCAGTGTTTCTTTCTGCTCTTCCCCCCCCCAGCAAATCCATGCAATAGTACATCCTATAGAGGAGGATCCAGAGGCTTTTTTGAAGATCACCCCAGTCTCCCCTTTTAGTCATGTTCATTCTCGGTCTCTCATCTTGCTTACAGTATGTTGGCAAAATTAGTCCCCTCACACCTCAACTGTAGTGTCCATGGACACTTGATGACTACCAACCAAATTTGTGTTAGTGTAGACACCAAGTTATATTAACTTTGATAATTTTGACAATGATATTTGTCAAATGCCTTTGACATTATAAGTTGTGTGTATATGCAGCGGGATTATATATGTGTGCGCATACATTTGCACATATCTTTGCATGTGTATGGAGGTCAGAGGTCAAGCAGATGTTATCTTCTATCAAGTTCCACCTTGTGTTTTAGGGCAGGCACCGCATCGAACCAGGAGCTCGCTGGCTCGCAAGACTGGCTAGCCTGCAAGCCTCCTGGGTTCCTCCCATCTCCGCCTAGCCTCCCTTAGGACACAGGTGTGTATCCCTGTGACTGGATTTTTATGTGCCTGATGAGGATCCAAAAACAGGTCCTCAACAGATTATTACTATGACATAAGTAAAATATGGGACATTTCTAGGTGAGATAAAAAATTGTTGGAATGCACTTCTCAATCTTTTGATGTTACCACCTTTATAATTTAAATTTTTTATGATAGCATATATTTTTAACAAATTCATATAGTCATACGCCCAAGATGCTTAGAAAGGAGGCATTCACAGGTGTAATGACACAGGCCAGTAATCCCAGCTACTGGAGAGGATGAGGCAGAAGGATCGAAAGTCCAAGGTCAACCTGTGCTGTAGGGAATTTGAGCTAGTTTGATCAAGCTTCAAATTAAGAAAAAGATTATACTCTCTAGTAAAATGTTTGACTAGTACCCTTGACCTGAGGTTTACTCTGCATAATAATCCAGATTGGTAGCTTGGCAAAGAGTTAAAAACTGCAAATGGTTAATAGTAGGAAATCTTTGCATAAAACATTTTAAAGTTCAAAAGGTAGCTATTTGTTACACGATGCACCTTCCCCGCTTTGGTCTGAAATAGTTCGCCACAAGACTAAAGTGGTGGATGTGTGGAGTTCCCTCATCTTCTCCCTCCCTTAAAGGGCCCTGAGTTCGGGGGGATTCCCTCATTTTCACGTGGAAACAGATTAGTCCACTTGCCCAAACGCACTGTAAAGATAATTAGAAAAGTTCCTGTTAAGAGCAGTAGGTTCTCACCTTTAATCCTAGTACTCAGGAAGCAGAGACAGGCAGATCTCTGTGAGTTCGAGGCCAGCCTGGTCTACAGAGCAAGTTTCAGGACAGCTAGAACTGTTTCACAGAGAAAGCCTGTCATGGAAAACAAACAAACAAAAGGTAGGATCTGAGCACTGGGCAGTGCTTTTGATGGGTATCCAATTCGGTCTTGTGTATCTGGGTGACCATATATGAGACCTGACATCTGGTGCCAGGTGGAACTACGTCACTCTTAGCTGGAGGAATTCGAGCTTTTCCAGAATGTGAAGGAAATAGAGGATGAGGCTTTGATATGCGCATGATGGCAAGAACGTTGGCTCTAAACCTGCATTCTTCTCAGGAAGCTATTCTCCCCCAACATGTTGCTGTTTCTCCTTACAGGTCCATTTGCCAGTAGCTTAGATCTTCCATTGTTATTATCAGCTATAAGAAAGAATATGTTTTATGTAGGAGGGCAAGGGAGACTGAACCACCCTGTGATAAATAGGTAAAATTAGATTTCTGTATGAACACAGTAATTTCTATCATTTCAGAGAACCTAGGTTTTATAAGCAATTCAACATCTTTTGTCAAGCACTGTCTTAATTGTACAAAAAACTTATATATATAATTATATATGCATGCAAATATTACAGAAAATATCTATGTAATTATGTATATATAAAATATTAAGCAATTGTTCTTTGATATGGTCTTAGAAATGGTTTCACAAGCACTGTGTGAAAGCTATTAAAAACCATTTTCAGACGTCTACCAAGACTTTTTAACTCTTAGTCTGATAAGTGTATTTTGAGAATTTTCATCTAACACACAAATATTTTTAATGTCAGAGGGGCATTATGAATCATAGATTTAAAATCTTCATTTTGAAGAGGAGAAAGAATAGCAGGCCTTCATATGACTGACCTGAAGCTCTCCAGATTAGTGCGTGATTGAGATGTGATTCCACTCCGCCCAATACATGCTGTGGGTGATCTTACTGATAATCTCATTTGTTTCATTTCTTCTTTCCAAATCTATGTCAAGTCACTCAGTTTTGATTTCAATGAGTTGTCTGAGAAAACATTGTCCAGACAAGCAGACATTGGTGTTCATGGTCTTAGACTATTAAATAATTTCACGGGTCTAAACTGCTCTATGAAATTACTGTATGACGTCATAAAATTTAATTAGTAGTTGAAATGACAGGTCAGTATTTGTGTTATCTCTTTACATCTTTTTGTAGCTTTGCATAATAATGCAGCCACATTAGCCCTTAGTTACAAGATAAAAATGAGTATTAACTTAGATCATGATAAAATGCAGCCAGCCCTTGCTGTAACTTGTGTATCATCCCCACAGGCTAGTAGCTCTGCAGGGGGGATTGAGTTCCATAGATTAGGTAAATCCTTCCAGTGGGACTTTACTAAAACCACTAAATGTGCCTGAAAGCAAACTCAATTGTAGGCACTCTGAATACTTTCTTTATATTTTAACATTTTCTTTCTATTGTTGTGAATTTTATTCATCAAGGCTTTATGAAAGGAGCAGTTGCCCAAGGACCTGATTCTAAGGACTGTAAAGAAGGCATCATGGGTGAGCATCCAAATTGCCTAGGCTCCTACAAAGCCAGTATGTGCAGTAGGATCAAACGGGCTGACAAGGGAGGGGGACTTGACTGGGGGAGGGGGAGGGAAATGGGTGGCGGTGGCGGGGAAGAGACAGAAATCTTTAATAAATAAATAAATGGAAAAAAAGAAGGCATCATGGGAACACAGAGGCAGGTCTGTCTTCTGCTGCTGCTGCCTTATGGCCTCAGGTTCTCCTTTGACTTGCCTTAGGCTCTTGGGCATCTGCATTAGTACACGCTGGGAGAGACGAGGAGAGTAGGAATATTATTCTGTTGTTTATGCACTTGTATTCTGAACCTCATTATTTTTCACTCATGGTTTGCTCTGAATTTAGAATATTCAACAGGAAAAACCGATGGAGAAAGGTCGAGACAGATCAAGAGGCCCGGTGTTTAGGGAGCTTCAGAAGCAAATTCCGTACTGGAGAGGAATTCTGCATTCCTCTTCTGTCCCTATATTTGTTTATCTTTCTAGAATTGCGTCCACCAGCCACATAGGTGGGAGTGTCACAAAGTCAATAGCTCTGCCACTTTCACTGTGCTGAGGAGACTGGGGAATGTCTTCCAGGTCCCAGAAACAATAACAGCGAGATTTATGTGTACTCTCAAAGCACACCTTCTGTCTAGAACCCCCAGGGGAGTTAGGGAGTGGACAGCACAATCTGCCCTCACCCTGTCCCCCCCCCCCTAGTGTGCTAGTTCACCAATATCCCATCAGCTACATTTGTTTCAAAAACTTCATGGATTCATTGATTTTTTTTTTTTAAAAAGTAGACCAGAAGGTTAATTATTCCCTAATGCATTTTTAAAGACCCGTGTTATTCTGAATGCTTAAGAAGCATTTCAGAAAACATAGCTTTTGTTTTGCACGCATAGGCTTGGGCCTGTGTGTCGAACTGCTTACCTGAATGTATTCTCAGCCCCCAAATGAGTCATTACTTGAATGCTGTGACAGTGGGGACTACTTGAGTGGCAGGAAAGAGAAATCCACAGAGTGGTGGCGTGGGGTGATTGCCTTTCCTAACATGTATGTTGCCTTGAACCGCCAGACTGGAATCTGGTAGAAAAGTTAGGAATGTGGAAATAGATTTCAGAGGGTGTGGTGTTCCTCTTCCATGGTCTGACAAAGAGCACTGGGGAGTCCCACGCAGCCCCATCACAGGCTGAGGCACAGGCTTCCATGTTGTCTGCACCAAGATGGATGTTGCGTTCACTCTCCCAAAGCACTCGCTGATCTGGACTGAATTAACTCGAACTCGATAGAAGTTCTGTCATAAGGTACCACTAATTGACCATCTTTCCCTAACCTTTACCCCTCCAGTCATTAATACGTAAAGTGCTTTTCAAGTTCAATTATCCCATATGCAAATATTTTACTTTCAAATCTAATATACTTTCAGTTGCATTTGTTATATGGTCACACACACATGTTTTGAGTAAGATTGCTTCTGATGTTGGTTAATAATCATTTATTAATTTTTGTGACTTTACCACCAGTAGACACAACAATGCTTCACCATCCGTCCTCCACGATTATTGGAGTGCGTGGAATTCAAGATGTTTTCAGTTTTTATATATCAACACAGGCAACAACTAGATAATGGAAAACATATTCTTGTTCCCTCTGATTGCATTTTATGTGAACCATAAAAAGGAAATATTAAGCAGACAACTGAGGGTTTTCAGATTAGGAAAACCTAAAGATAAAGATAACACATGAGCCTGAATTTCCATGAACAGTGCAGCGAGGAACCCCATAAAATGTAGCTGTCTTCTCTCTTTCAAGGTCTTTTACTTGAACCACAATAACAGAGCCCCCCTTTTCATCAGGTTTGAACCAAAGATAAGGGGTTGGCTCGTCTGTTTTTTCTCTCAGTTCTCTCTTTCACATTCCAAATGGCTGGTAACAGAAGAAAGAATTATGCATGCTTGACTTTCTCTTTTATACCAGTTTCTAATCTATATGGTTTTATGCATAGCACCTACGTTTCTTTTGCTTGTATTAAGAACATTTTTGTTTGTCTGTTTTCATCATGCTTAGTGTTGAGTTTAACAAAGTAAATTTCTTTTAACAATGTTATGCACTTGGACCCTATTCATCATGTTCCCCAGACTCCTGTTTCCAAGGTGTAGACCAGTTTGACCCTTTCTCTCTTTATCCCAGCCTCCAGCCTTCCCCAATTTCCCTTCTGATTTAGGTTTTAGTTTGTGGACATGCATGTGTGTGGGTGTGCTTTTGTGGATACGTGTACATTAACTCTGCATGATGCATATTCTACAGTGTGCATGTCGCACCGAGAAGGCTTTCTGGAATCAGTTTCTCTCCTTCCATCTTGATGTGGCTTCTAGGGTTCAAACTCAGACGCCAGGTTGTTAGACAAGGGCTCTGCGCTACTTTCCATCCCCAGAGGTTCAAGTTTTTGAGGTCTTTGGTATAATTTGTATCGCTTTTGTAGGAGGCATGAGACAATATCTAGCTTCTTGTTTCTACATGTGAATATGGAGTTTTCGCAGCGCCATGTGCTGACAAGGTGACCTTTTCTCCAATGTTTTGTTTTTCTCAGTCTGATTTTGTGCCACAATCATGCTGTTCTTCTCACCACGGCTGGTGACTGCCATGCCTCTTCCTCTGGTCTTTTTACTCCGGCTTACTTTGACTATTCAGGGTCTTGTTTTATATTTATTTATTTATTTATTTATTTATTTATTTATTTATTTATTATTTTTGCTTTTTCGAGACAGGGTTTCTCTGTGGTTTTGGAGCCTGTCCTGGAACTAGCTCTTGTAGACCAGGCTGGTCTCGAACTCACAGAGATCCGCCTGCCTCTGCCTCCTAAGTGCGGGGATTAAAAGCGTGCGCCACCACCACGGGATGGCTCAGCCGTTAAAGGCTAGGCTCACAACCAAAAATATTCAGGTCTTATCTGTGTGAATTCTGTAAGTGAAGAGTGTCAATGCAGTTCTGATGGAGTTTGCCTTGACTCTCTGGGTCATTTTTGGTAATGTGACTATTTTCAGGATATTAATTTTGTCAACTCAGGAGCACAGATCTTTCTCCAGCTTTTTAGTATATGGGCTGCCAAAGTGAGCGCAGAGCTTGGGTCTTTATATCTTGTAGTGTCTTCTTCAATTCATTCATCTTTCTTTTATTTTTCTGTTTGACTATTTTTGTTCTTGGCTGTTTGATTATCTCTCTTAGTGACTTAAAACATTCAAAATGACCTGCATTATTCAAAGGTAGATTTCTTTTAAAGAATAATTGTGTTCCTAGAGAAGCTAAATAAGAAGGAGAACCCAAAGAAAAACATATAGGCATCCTCCTGAATATTAACCTTCATCAGGCGATGAAAGGAGGCAGAGACAGAGACCCACATTGGAGCACCGGACTGAAATCTCAAAGTCCAAATCAGGAGCAGAAGGAGAGAGAGCACGAGCAAGGAACTCAGGACCGCGAGGGGTGCACCTACACACTGAGACAATGGGGATGTTCTATTGGGAACTCACCAAGGCCAGCTGGCCTGGGTCTGAAAAAGCATGGGATAAAACCGGACTCACTGAACATAGCGGACAATGAGGACTACTGAGAACTCAAGAACAATGGCAATGGGTTTTTGATCCTACTGCACGAACTGGCTTTGTGGGAGGCTAGGCAGTTTGGATGTTCACCTTACTACACCTGGATGGAGGTGGGTGGTCCTTGGACTTCCCACAGGGCAGGGAAACTTGATTGCTCTTTGGGCTTTCAAGGGAGGGGGACATGATTGGGGGAGGGGAGGGAAATGGGAGGCGGTGGCGGGGAAGAGACAGAAATCTTTAATAAATAAATAAATCCTAAATAAAAGAATAATTGTGTTTAGTTTAGTGTCTAGAAATGCAATAATGTGTTTTAGGCATTGGGTTCCTAGCTATTCTTTAGTGGATAAAATTTTTATTTCAGTTTGTTTTTAAATCTTGTCATTTCATTGTACAGGCATTTCACTTCCTCCATTAGGTATATTTTTGGAATTTTTCTTTGAAGCTATTTAAATAAGAATTTTTTAAAAAAAAATTCTTTCTTATTATTGAATAGCTGACTTTGGTCTGTCTGTATTGGTTTAGAATTCTGATGTTGTCCTGATTGATTCTCCCCTGAAGCCATATGAAGTAAATCTTGCCTAGTTTTAGATTGAAATCTATTTAGTCTAGATGTTCTAAGCTATCTAAAAGTGCAAAACATTGACCAATGAAAAAGACCCTAAAAAATGATCAAGGAAAAATTAAGAGAAGCAGGAAATGATTAAATATCTTAATATTTGAAAGGTTTATGTTGATATTAAAGCAAATTTTGTGAAAAAATAGAAGCATAAAATATTAATAAGACTCACAGCAAGGATAATTTAAAGATGTACTTACTAGGTTTATAAATTTTATAATTATGGAAAGTGATTTAAAGTCCATTTAAAACAGCCTTTATATCATATTAAAATAGAACTCAATTATCTACTAATTATCAGAATCAGCAAAAATTTAAATCATTTCAAATACTAAAAAGGACACATAAAAATTAAATTCAAATGAAGTGGGAGCTTCTGTATGAATTTTGAGACATTTAGAATTGAGCTGAAAAACTCTAAAACAAGGAAAATGTTTGTTTATAATGTCAAATTTCAAGTGCATACTTATTGATTTTATAAACAATGATTGCTAATTTTATAATCAATTTTCATAAAAAGTCGAATAGCAATAAACTTATTGTTAAACAATCAACAAAAATATGTAAATAAAGTTTTTATTAGAATATCTCGGACAGCATCACCAGTACTCAGAACTTTTAGTCAACAGAAGCTCTAATCAACTTGTTTGCTTGAGTTAGAAGAGAATGAAATCTTTATACACCTCGAATTAATACACACTGAAGAAACAAGACTTACTTTCTGTCCAGGTAGGCGTGCACCATTTAAATTGCTCCTAACTAACAAAGACAGCAGTAATTTAGAACAGTTGGAGAGTACATGTACAAATTATTTGAATTGATTACTTTGGTAATTTCAACTTCAAAAATTATTAAAGAACTAGATCAAGAAGAAATCATTTTTAAACAAATGATTCAATTTTATGTGTTTGAATGTTGCAGCATGTAAGTCTATGCACCACACATGGTACCTGGTACCTTTGGAGGACAGAAGTGGCCATCAGATCCCCTGGAACTGGAGTTATAGAACCACCCAGTTGATGCTAGGAATGGAATTCAGATACCCCCCCCCCAAAAAAAAATCCATGCTCAGAACCTCTGATCCATCTCTCCAGCCCCAAGAAGAACTATTTTTTTTTAAAATAAATACAGTACTATGGTTCCCTTGAATATAATCACAGGAACATGACAGAAATCCTTATGAGTCACATGTCTCAAAACGGCCCATTATCCTTTTGTCAAAAAGTACACAAGAGGTGTATGTAACAAGCTAACACATTAGTAAAATATAAAACACTGCAAATTAAATTAAAACAAACACACAACTTACGCTGCGGTATGCTTTCTTTTCTATGCCATAAATTCTATATTTTTATTTTAAAGACTTATTCATCAGGAAACTCTAGAATAATTAAAAATTAAAGACTGATTTTCCAGCTCTTTCTTATATGCTTCTAGCTTTAAATCCGGGAGTACATGTAGCGCCTAGCAAACTCTAAAGGGGCTGCCAGTAGGAATGCAGGTGACGTGAAAGTGGAGGAGGAGGAGCTTGGAGGCAGAGGGAGCCACGCTCACGGTGGAGCGAAGAGGAAGGAAAGCAAGGGCCCGAGGAAGAGTTAAGATAACCTAAACAAAGTGAGTGTGCGGAGAAGCTATGTGGAGCTCTTGCAATCCAAGTAAAGAAATGTAACTAGGAGATAGCCAAATACACGTGATATGAAAGAGCAGGGGTACAGACGTCTGGGAACTAAAGGTCTAAGCAGGCTGTGGGCAGAGTGGTTGGGAAAGGAGGGGCAGGGTGGGTTATTCAAAAGGAGGATGTGCGAAGACGCCCTCTGAAACCTCACTATATGCTAAATAATTCAAAAGTAATGAAATGAAATGAAATGAAATAAAGCCTCTCTAATCATGGGAGCCTGTGTAGAAGAAGAAGAGGAGGAGGTAGAGGAGAAGGACGATGACGATGACGAGGACGAGATGACAGATTAAAACATTCTCGCTAGGGGGTTCCGATCCACTATCTTGTAATATATAGATGTTGTGTAGATACGGTCAACTTTCTTTTTCTCCATACACGGTTCTTTACAGTTGCACAGGGAAAAGTTCCAAGCTTTTGTCTCAACTTCACCTTTGCCTCCTGGCAATGCCAGCACATGCGTCGTATACTTCACCTTCTCCTGGCAGTGTCAGCGCAAGCGTCGTATCTGAGCGTGAGCCCCAGACACAATAGAAAGAAAAGTAATCATAGCAAGACTTGATGAATTTCCCCCCAACGAGTGTAAGAGACTGACTTTGAAGACCATTGGAAGAGATGCAGAATAATCTCAAAGTCGCCACTGGAAGGAGAAGAAGCTGTTTTTGTGACCTTCAGTTCCTGTCTCTGGTTGGCATAGCCTTCTGGGCTCAGAGATGTTGCTCACCTGATGAGGCAGGCGAGTTGGCGTTGATGTAGGATATCTGGGCCATAACTGAACACCATGGCAGGAAGGTGTTATTCTTGGAAAGAAGAGCTGCTGAGTGTTTCAAAATTATGCAAAAGACCAATAAAATTGTTACAGGAATATTTTTCAATGGACACTGGTAAAATTCAGAAATGAGCACATATTTTAAACCAGAAAGGTAACTTTAAATGAGAAAATTTTATGGCCTATTTATATGGAAAGTAATAAATGATGGTGTTTCCAGTAAAATGTTGTAAGTTATTTCAAATTACACTCAAGTCCAATTTTAGAAGAGTTACATATAATGGGAGTTTAAGAGACTTTACATTTTTAAGAGATAATTTGGAGCATAAAATCCTAAGTTTAAAGAATGCTTCTAACCATTTATTAAAAACCATAAATCCTTTATCATCTCGATTATAAAATAATTACATATATGAAAAGGCCAACAATACGTTTCATAGTTTCTTGATCAGTTACTCAGCGTATAAGTTTTATAAAAGGAACTTTTATCAAGGTGTTATGGCACACACCTGTAATATTCACACAGGGAGACCGAGGCCAGAGGCTGACAAGCTGGAGATTCAGCCTGCCCCGAGCTAAAATCCTGTGTCAACAATAGGTGAACAATACAAAAAAATGTAAAGTGGTCTTTTCATTTTGTTTCAGATTTCATAATTTAGACCCTAAATGGGGTTGGTTAATCCTTTAACTTATTTATTGTTGAAAAGGAGATTATGCATTTGATTTAAATTCCTTATTTAAACAAGAAATGTTATATTTTACAGCCTAAATGATTTATTCTACAATTTAAACCTTGATTTATAAATTTTTATCGGGGTCAAGGAGAATAACCCTGTACAGATAGATCACAGAGCTCAGGGCTATCAAAGACTTTCCAGTTTTAGTTTTAAGTGTGCACAGGAACCCTGCATTCTTCTGAGTACTCCATGACTGTAGATGAGGACAATGGCGCTGGAAACCTTGTGTCACTGGTGACATCATAGCATCACAAGCAGATGCAAAATTCAGGGCTTGTCCACTTGATGGTTGCTGGGAGCAACAATCCTCTTCTTCTCGTAATGTAAAGTTATAGTACACACAATCAGGGGCAAGACTTAATAATAATAAGAGATCACATTGCTAACTATGCTTTTAGTATACCATACTTTTAAATCACATTGTTTTCTACCTAGGTATATGTTTATATCTAAATATGCTAACATCTATTGGCATTCATGTTTCCATACAAAGGTCCGGTGTAGAGGACCTCTATAAGGTCCTTTGTGGGTTCCCTGTTGGGAGACAGCAGCCTCGTGTGTGCAATTGCCCTTAAGTCCTCCCACGTGAGACACAGGGCAGACTGACTCTGTGTATGCCTAAGCCAATGCTTGTGATTTTTCTCAATTGGCAATAAAACAGCAAAATAAAACCATTTATTAATAAGCTGTACTCAAACTGCACGCGTGTAGTGGCTAAGCTTGTGTTCACTCTCTGCCCCTGAAACAATGACCCAATTGGACACCAGTGCCCTGCTCTGCTCAGGAAGTGTCCTCTTTGCTGACTGCACTTTGCTTCCCTGCCTCCATTGACCGTTGTCAAAGTATTTAGCTCAGATCTCGTTTCTGTTTCTACTCTGATGTGCAGGATTGCCTATATTTCATGAAACATCAAGGTTATTGTCACCTACCCTGCAGAAAAGAAGAGTTTGTGTAATCCCAGGATTCTGAATGATTCTTTCTTTTAAAAACTCAGTTCTTCTACCCTTGCCCCATTTACTAGTTACCTGGGAATTCAGTTCAGGGATTGGCACAGTTACAGAGGTGAAGATAGTAAGTTCAGTGTCTTGCTGTTTGAACTACTGGTCTCATAGCCCTTAGCATCTCCCATCCTGTGTTCACACACTCCTTCTAGAGGCAGCTCCTGCTACTAAGCCCCACCTTGCTTTGCTCAACACTGACAGAATGTGTGTCCACAGCCCTGTTTTTGCCTTTATGGTTCATCTCAAGCGAAATCCAACCTCCCTTTTCCTGATTTTCTTCAATTGAAAGATGAGTCGGGGCGAGCGAGGTGACAGGCTTTAGTCAATTTTCCTATTGTTGAATTTTTCCCCCTTGAATGACGATTTTATTTTTGAATTCCTAATGAAAACTAAATGTATATTTGAAATACAGTTCTTTCCTAACATGCCTGATTTGAAAATTGTGTGCTTTTCCTTTGAAGAAATTCCCCATGCCGGCGCTGGAGCCTGGTTGAATTCCTCTTTATGTCTTTAAGAGCCCACATTCATCTTCTGCTGACATCTGCTTGCTCATTTAAATTTTTGCAGTTCTGTGAGATTCTGTGGTGCCTCAGTTAAGCATTTTATTCTGTGAGGGAATTAATATGTGGTTTCTTGGTGCGCTTTATTTAAAACTTACTCAAAAGGGGGACTGCATGTTTAACTTCGGCTGTAACCCTAGGTCCCCACCTCCAGGCGAGGCTCGAATCTCTGCTGCCTTGCATTGTGAGGAGCTGGCGGACTGGCCAGCACTCCAGTTGTGCCTAGTGTAAACCGAGTGCTGCATCACCAGGTCCAGATCCACTTTCCTCCAGGATGCTAGCACTAAACCTGTTTCTCTAATTCTTGTTTTTGTCCAAATCTAAGCTCAAGGTCCAGCCATTATATTTTTCTACGTTAGAGATTTGTACATATGCTATAGGTCTCTATCACTGACTGACTTCAAACCTCCTCAATGGACTGGATGTAAGGCTGTCTAATCGCTGGTTAATACATGCCATGCACTCTTGGTAGCCAAACTAAAAAGCAAAAGAAATATGTGGCATTAATATTTCCATGGCTTTAATCTGATATATCTATGTGCAATGATATATTAAGTTATATATAACCAATGCACTATATAAAAATGTAGTGCAAATACATTGTATATTATTTTAATACAAAGAATTTGAAATGGGGTAAAAAAGCAGACCTTCTATTCTTATTCATTCCTCCCATCTTGCCTGTATGTGTAAGGTTTTATTACCCAGACTGCTTTGCAGCTAGCTGAGCCTCTAGGTACGAGGCATTACTGTCCTGACACGACTCTGACCTGGAATGGGTTTGAGGCTCTTTTTGGAGGTGCGATTGCTCACGTCCTCATTCCTTGTCTGGTGGTCTCTGTGGGGTACAGTGTCGGTGATCAGTGACTAGGGAAGATGCTGCAAGAATTTTTGACCTTTGCTTCCACAGGCCCTGAGGCTCCAGCAATACCTGATTGTCTTTCACACTGTTTGCTCCTCCTTTGAACAAACCTTATTTCAGAGCTGCTTAGGGAATCTCTCAGTAGAGCATATTCCCATCTCTCACTTCTTGCCACGCTGCTTGGGCTAAGTGCCATCTCCCTACTTGGGTAGGTGGCCGTCTAAACCTTCTACCGATGGTTGAGCGAGTGTCTTCACTATTATCATCATTATTATCTTTCATCATCCAGCACCTTGTAGGTTCTCAGTAAACACAGAAGGTCTCTAGCAACAGGAAGAGTCTTGGTACCTGGGGCACACACTATGGACGTTCTATGTTGAGAAAAACAAACACGCAAATAAAGGCATGCCAACTGTCCCTAAACAGTCCGTTCCTGAGCTATGGCTGCACAAGGCTACTTCTGATCTGGGATTCACAGCAGCTGTCTGTGGAGTGTGCCTGGACACACTAGGAAGCTGGGGTTCACAAAATATATATGATATATATCATCCAAGTTTCATGAAGTAATTGAATGTCTTTGTGTATTTTCTCTCTTTGAACTGTTAGTGAAATGACTTTGGATTTACCTTCCAAATTATTATTTCTGGAATTTGTACAAAATTAATGACCTAAGGAATACAATTTAAACTTTAGAAGATTTAATCCAATTTTTGTGCTCCTTTGACCTTTTGGTTGCAGTTATGTTGTAAGATTTTAATTTAGTGGAGACAATCTTACTGTGTAGCCCAGGATTGTCTCACACTTCCAATCTTCCTGCCTCAGGCTGGATAGTGCTAACTTACAGGAGTGTACCACAAGGACCAGGACCTCAATGATGACAGAGTTAAAGACTGATTGGTCTAAGTTGTAGATTGTAATCTTTTCATTTTGTGCTTGCTCAACTTCTTGGCGATCCTGCAGACAGTTTAAGAGTCTTAGATTGACATTATCAATGGAAGCAATGGTGGCCAGAAGTGGCGCACGCCTTTAATCCCAGCACTCGGGAGGCAGAGGCAGGCGGATCTCTGTGTGTTCGAGACCAGCCTGGTCTACAGAGCTAGTTCCAGGACAGGCTCTAAAAGCCACAGAGAAACCCTGTCTCGAAAAACCAAAAAAAAAAAAAAAAAAAAAAAAAAAAAGAAGATCTGAAATCTCTTTCAGAATATCTGTGACACAGGATGTGTGGACACAGTGAGAATCTTAGCAGCATCTGTGGCAGTGGACCTGTGGACACAAGGAGAACCTTAGGAGCATCCATGACCATGGACATGTGGATACAGTGTAGACTTGTGGACTGTTTCTTCATGTTCTGCCTTTGGGATACATTCTTTATTTTATTCATTCTCATGTTTTGAATACCTGATATTCCTTTTAGGGGAAAGCCTTCCAGTTATCACACTGGCATCTGACGAGCAGATATCTAGATCTAAGACCCGAGGGACCAGCAGAACATAAAGTTAGTGCTCCCAGGCTTGCCAATACAGGCTTTGGAACTTGCTAATGTCATGTTCCTGTGAGTCAGTTCTTACAGAAAGTCAAAACTGCTCTTTCTGTTCCATTCTCTTTTCCCTGTGAGTATGGATATGGATGAATACATGTAGGTGTGCACCTGTCAATACGACACTATGGTATCCTCTGGTCACAAGGAGCTTTCCAGAGAGGTCAGTGAGCTTCCATGCAAGAAAAGGAAACTATCTGGCATATTTTGAACTCTCTGAACCATAGAAGAGCCTTGCATTTCTTCATATTTGTTTTCAACAGAAAACATTGTCTTGATAAATGAATATTCTTTCTCCAATAGTTAAAATAGACACATCATGGAATATGATAAACATGTATTCTATGCATATATAGGATGCTGTGAATCCTATTATTCTAGATAATTATATATGCTAATGAAAACTATTAAGTCATACACATATGTATGCATTAATAATAAATACTGTTACTATTTTGCTGACCTTTCCTGTCACCTGGGTACCCTGTCCCTTTAAGAGACAAGCTCCACCCACTCCCAACCTCTCCCCCCCCCTCTTCCACCAGTCAAGTAGATCCCCTGCCTCCTCTCCAGCCTGCTCTCTCTCTTCCAGTCCCTCTTCTGAAGAGGTGACTACTGCCCATCTTCCCTCTTCTCCCTTCTTTCCTTTTCCCCCTTCCCTTTCCCCTCCTTTACCCACTAAATAAACTCTATACTCCCATTCTCTCTGCATGGCTATCTATCTGTCTGCCTATTCCCTGCTAAAAGACCCCGCCTTGAAACCTCAGGTGACCTGCCGCTGCCCCTTGTGGGACCTCTGCCCCTCGTGGCACTGGCCTCTGATCCCCAGATTTTATAAACAATAACACATACAGCTTTTAGTTTTTAAAACACTCGGGTAATATTAACCCTCAATTCTGGGATCATCTAGAAAGTTCTTCAGAGCATGATCTACAGAGGAGTTTCATTGCAGGGTTAAGTCTGATATATGCAAAGGAGAAAAGTGTAATGTTTTATTTTGTCCTTGCTGTGGTTGTAGATGCTGTCATGGCCCACATCAGCAGCTGTTTCTGAATTTCACCTTTTCCCCAGGTACAATGCCTTCTCTTACGTCACTCTGCGTCAGCTCTACAATGCAGGTCACCTGAGTGATTCTTGTTTGAAGTATTTAAAAGCAATAGCCAAATTAAAAACCTAGGGCCTGGAGGATGGCGGGGGATGGAGAGTCAAGAAGGTTCTTTTCCTTGCCGGTGGAGGTGCCCGAGGTCACAGGAAAGCAACCAGTGAGTGTGTGCTGTCTCTGGCATCAAAGAATCTGTCAGAAATCTAAAGTGCCACATTGGTGACCTCTATGAGCCCCCTGCCTATCTTCAAAGGTGCCAGACAACAGTGACATTTTCTTCCCTTTTGCTTTTAAACATTCAGGGAACTTGTCTTATTTGAGACTTTCTGGTGAGTCGGTATTTGTAGAGTTTTCAAAGTCTCTGCCTGTAGAGATAGCTTAAAAGAGTGGGGACAGATGTGTTTTTAAAAAGTACCTGGAATATACCTGAGTCATAGTAGTGGAGGAAGAAGCAGTGGAAGACATGGACTGGAGGGAAGGGAAAAAATATCACAAAAGAATCTTCTTTGGATCACTAATTGCCATCTGTAATTGGCTTTCAGAAAGACTTGTGCAGCCCAGGAATCTTGAAGAATGGTCCTCCACTCAGTAGCAATGGTGGGATATGCTTCTAGACAAACAAAATCTCAGATATACACATCAATCAAAGACCGGTGATGGTGCCAAAAACTCATTTCATTAAGTTCTCCAGATGATTCCATTGGACACTGCACTGAAACCATGGGTGCAAAGGTTCTGCCTAGAATATTCCATGGATGTTGCTTGGATTCTAGTAAAGGGAAAATGGGCTCGGAGGTTTATATGCTCTTTCGTGAAGCTGAAATGCCTAGAGATTCTGTCCAAGAATAGCTGGGCAGGGCAAAGAAATGAAAAGGAAATGAGCCAGAGAGACTTTGCATTTTGCAGAATATTAGCTTAGAGTAGGGAGACCGAGGCCTGAATTAAAGCCGAAATGAGTTGGCATTCTCAACAAGACGGTATTAAAAGAAACTGATGTAAATGACTCTGGTTTTAATATAAGATGTAAAAATGTATAGAATGTGGAACATGGATGCAGCTCAGATACCCTGTGTGCCTGGCCCAGTTCTGCGGGACCCTTCCTAATGTAGGAATTTCAGCCATAATGATGAGAAGCAGCTCCACTTCCCCATCAATGCATAAGACCTCATCAATTCATGAAAAACACCATGCAAAACCCTTGCCGTGAGATCGCCAAGCTAAGGGTTGTAATGAAAGGAACTCTATTAATAATTTCCAAACACAGTCGCCACTTCCCTTTCCCTATCCCAAACTTTCCAAATAGGTTTAAAAATCCCACAAGAGACAAAACAAAAAAAAAAAGCAGAGGCAATTATCAGCCAACAAAACCCTGAAAGTTTGAAGTCTTATCAGACACAAAGTAAAAACAGGTTTTCGAGCTGTCTTTTTAAATTTCCATCCTGCTTCTGTGTGAAGAGGTTTTCCCAAGTCATCTACCAGGTAGCATAAGGGCAGAGCTATTCCTGCCGACAGACTTCCCTGGGGACTGAGAGGAATGACTTCTGAAACCAAGCATTTCTTAACAAATCATATAAAAACCTCACTGGAGACTTCTGCTGCCAGGAGAAAGATTTTAAGCATCCACCGGATGGCTCCTCCAAGACAATAAAGAGCCAGATGCATCAGGCTTGGGGCTTAAATCTTCTGCTGTCCAAATTTAGCCTAAGCATGCTTCATCCGTTTCGAACAGCGAATGTGGTGCCACATTCTTGCTTGTGAGGTAACGCCATTTGGTGTTGGGAGTCTCTCTTTCCCGTTAGTACAAATCACAGGAGTGGCTGTTGTGTAAAGAAAAGGGAAAAAAATGAAGCTTTGAATGCTGCTTTATTTTGGAATGAAGAAGGGGTGTGTTCTTTAGAGAGGAATGAAGAGGATGTGGAGGAGGAGTGGGGAGAACGGGAACATGAAGGGAGAGGGCAGAAGGAAGGGAAGAAGAGGGAAGGGAAGGCTAATCCTCATTAGGAAAGGAGAAGTGAAAGTCTCATGACCTTAACTGATGTGCTCTGCAAGCTAGAGACCAAGGAAATACAGCGACACGTGGAACTCTGTCGTAGACCAGGGCTTCAGAGCTCTGCCAATGACCTTGGGCTACAGAATGAAGTTGGAGGTGGCTGCGCCATTCACACCTCCATCAGGGAAGCAGCCATGCCGAGATGTGGATTTGTCTAAAGCTGCGGGACTGTGTTGTTAAAAGGGGATTTTGATGCAATGAATCAAATGCTAATACAACACTTCCCCTATGTTACTTGAGAGACACATTGCTGTCCTGAGCATATTCACAGTAACTACCTCTGACACGTATTAATTTATTTTATGATTTATTGAATTGACTAGCACAAAAATATTAAAACTAACGTTGAGGTCTGGCACGTCTATAAAATGCGGCATTGAGATGATGCGCGTTCTTGGGCCTGGCGTGGGGTAGCAGCTGCAGGGGAGTTTTTGGTACAAAAGAACCAAGTTTCATGCTTTCTACCTTGAAACTAGATTCCCTTCACCTTTGTTAAAAGAGGCAAACATGGCAGAGTTAGGATTTTCACCACGAAGACTGATGCACATTTTGCTAAATGTTCTCTGTCTCTCTTGTGACCTCCTAGGTATGGCCCGTGAATATCTACAAACTCGGGGAAGGCTCTCGGGCCAGAGCAATGGGCTTTGATCACGTGGCTGAACATCATCTCATCAGCTTCATTTTTGTAGCACACAATTAACAACTTAGGATTTAAAAGTTTTTTTTTCCTCCCACAGTATACCTAATAAACTCTATTTTTAAGGCCAACTGTTAAAAGTATTTCTGACATGGCCACTTCCAATCTCTTAAACTTTGGATTCTATCCCCTCCCAGCCAAGCCACTTTAACCTTCTAATGGTCCCCTTACTTTTCTTGTTAAATCTTAACAACCAATTACTGGCTCTGGGCTGGGCTGGCTTTCTGCAGGATCTGTGCTGCCTCTGAGTCGTAAATGCACAAGGCCTCCTTTTTTTTTTTTGAAGGGGTGGGTCAGATTAGGGCCATGGGGTAGAGCCAACCTGACTGGAAGTGTCCTTATCTGCTAGAAATCTGGCGTGGGACTTGTTATGGAGAGATACTAGTAAACTCTGTGCGTAGCTGATGAAGCCAGGGCTTCCCAGAGGCATCCCATAAAGGAAAATCACATGTTTACCTAGCAGCCATGGCTCACATTGCCAGTCTTCCTCTTCCTGGCCCTTCATACATTTGCCTCAATGTGTTAACTTGCCCGAGCCTTTTCATTTCTTTACTCCGTATAGAAGACACTTACTTGCTAGAGCTGAAAAACAAGAAAACAAAACAGCAAACCTTGTTTCTGTGAAGACTGTAATTTCTGTCAGTTAACACTTTGTTCAGAGATGAACACATCTTCAGGAGACATTAAAAGAAGCTACAATTACGCAAAAAGCTCTTGATGAATAAAGTGTCTAAATCACCGCAACAAACGATGCAGTTATTGGGGGAGGTGTAGAATTCTGAATATCCCATTCACCGTGAAGCTCCTTGCATTCAAACAGACACTCAAGCAAGGTTATGTGAGATGACGAATTCTTTTAGAGCAAAAACATAACAGACGCCCACTGGAGTGAAAGCAGGCTCTTGAAAAAGAATGAGACATTCCAACAGGCTGAGCTGGAGCATCTCTCGGAAGGTGTTTGGGACTGAGTTCTCAGACTCACCTGATACAACTACAGATGCTCTAGAGTCCATGGAATCAGGCCTGCTGATGTGGAGTGTATGGATTTATTTCCTTATATCAGGTGTATTGTTTTATACTCTGTGACCACACCACTGACCGTAGGGGTAGTTAAACATGTGTGTAGTTAAATATCCCAAATCTTTGAAAAACTAACAAGGAATGAGGGGGAAGGCAGGGTCAGGGATGGGACTATGGAGAGGATGGAAGAGTCTCAGCAGTCCGGGGTATCATCATCAATTAAAAAGATGGAGTCTTCTTTTATGTTATGGTTACTCTGCATTCCAATTTTCCTTCTGTTGTGTGTGGTGAAATCTGATCAAAAGCAATTTAGGGCAGGAAAACATTTAATTCAGCTTCCAGGTCACAGTCTATCAGTGAAGGACTCAAGCAGGAACTTTGTTGTAAATTTGACGAACCGAAGCTGACTTCCTGACTCCCTCTCAGTCTCGTGCCTGGCCAGCTTTCTTATACAGTCCTTGAACCATCTTGAAGTGCAGGGAGTGATGTCCACGGTGGACTGGACCTTCCTGTATTAATAAAATTCCCCAAACATATCAACTAGGCAACTCAGAGAAATCCTTCCATTTAGATTTTTTTCTCAGATGACCCTAAGTTGACAGGTAAAACTAAATACTCCGGAAAAGTGAGAAGGTTCTAGTAGCCCACTCCACATTTGGCTCATGTATGATAACTGAAGATGGTATACATATCCACACAAAACTGGTTGGGGGTTTTATCCCTTCTGTAATCAAGGTCTCTCTGAAAGCTGGAGAAAGCTCAAAGCCGGATCTGAGGGGGCTGGAAAAGGAAACTGGCTTGGGTTTTAGCTATGTAGGCTTGACCGTGAGTAAAAGTTGCCAGGCTTGGACAACTGAGTTGTTTTAGTGCAGATTAGGTGGATGGAAAGGCACGGAAAAGCCAGGACCCTGCTCAGCTTGGCAGATGGGAGCACAGAAGAGGCCAAAAGAGCTAATGGCTCTCAGCAATGAACCGTCAAGAATGCAAGAAAGCTTCCGTATCGCTGTGATCTGAAGCCTCCCGTAGTCCTATGGAGGAAGTCTCTTTTTCTTTCCACTTGCCATCAAACTTTCCTTGGGAGTTTCAGTTCACACTCAGACCTGAAGTCTCATGTCTTGTCTCTGCTCCTGGGAAGGAATGCTCATGCTACAGCCAAGGCTGGTGGACTCACAGTACTGGGTTGGGCCTGGATGGTCACTCTCAAGATGGAGAAGCAGACGCTTCTGCCTGGGGGAGGAGGAAAGATCAGCTGACTCTCATTTAGAATTCTGGTGGAGGAGGCCAGCATCGGTCTCTGAGAGATAGATGGTTCCATGGCTATGGGCCCACAAAACAGCCATGACAACAGTCTTGAAGTCCCTCCATGAGGAAAAGATTTACTTCAGGGAAAGAGCTACACTGTCATTTACGGTGTTGGGGGCTTTGAAGTGGTGATTGCTACTTCTAGAGAAGCTATTGCTGCATCCCCATGACTGAGAGATTCTCTTGTTAAAATGTATTTTACACGCACACACACACACACACATACACACACACACTACATGGATAATGCAGGTATTCTGTTTCTCTCTAACGGTGGTAAATATTCAATAAAACCCCCAGAATAATCACTGACCTGTAATCTTGATGTTCTTATTTAATAATCACTTTGATCACTTATTTCCTTAAGGGAATCGATGAGATACTGCAGCTGTAAGAGTCTTGTTCAAATGTTCCTACATTCATTCTTGGGTTTGAGCCTGAGAATAAAGACTGCATGCTTGTGCTCACTCACAAAGAGCTAAGAAGTAGTAGAGTTCTAGTCTTGAATGGAAATAAAACAATTGCTTCTAGAAGTTTCTGCTCCTTTTACCTACATCCATAGGCAAATTTTTAGTGTATTGCAAGTTCAGCTTGCCATTTGGTCATCTCAGAAAATGCTGATGTACTCTTTTTTTTGGGGGGGCACATTTTATATGTATACTTCAAATTATATGTATGTTGTAATTAGCATGGCTTTTCGCCCCGGGGTTATGGGAACATGCTCCTCAGCTGTGGAGTAAGTACTGCTGAGAAAGATTCATGGTTGTCAATATTTCCTTTAGTATTGGACTGCAAGAATTAAGCATTTACTATTTGGCTCTTTGCAAAATGCCCTTATGAAATAAACAGATGCCAAAATTTTGTTCCATGTCAGTTTTCACTAGATATTAAATCAGAAGAGGGAATTTAGCTTGGGTAGATCAAAAGGAGTCCAGCTCAGCGCTGGCTCTCTGGCTCTCTGGGCTGCCCTTGTTTGTTCTTTTATCAGCTCTGGGAGCTGTCATGAAAAAGGAAAGTCTGGGTGATTTCCACGGCTCTTCCTGTTTTTGTTTGGCACCGGTTCATGCATCTTGAACAAACGTCTTTTCAAAAGCCAAAGAAAAGAGGCGGAGGATAATTTCCCAAATTTTAATCATATTTCCCCCAACTTCTAAGTCTCACAATATTTTATCTTTGTTTAGGCTACACTGTCAAAAAGAAGTCTTTCCTGTTTAGTTATTTTTGTTGATGGATGTTTCATGTTTACAGTTACCTGCGTAAAGGGTTTTGAGTAATTTTTTTTCTGTGAACACATCTGTTTAGGGTGTTTTTAGGGTGAGTTTATCTGGGCAATATGCTATGCAGGTTTCTTCTGGTGATTTTTAAACATCATTGCCTTTCATATCATTATGTTCTTAAACTCATTTGAAAATTTCTAAATGTAAGGTTTTTATATTTCCGTAATTTGACATTAGAACAAGAAGACAAGCACAACTGTCGAGGGGGATATTCAAATCACAAATTGTGCACCCTATATGTAGTGCTATGCTATGTATACTATGGCAGAAGCGACAAGAATATTCTGGAATCTTTTATGGTAATTTTTGGCATTTTTTTTTTTTTTTTTTTTTGGTTCTTCAAGACGGAGTTTCCCTGTGTAACAGTTCTGGCTGTTCTGGCTGTTCTGGCACTCACTTTGTAGACCAGGCTGGACTCAGACTTACTGAGATCCTCCTGCCTCTGCCTTCCAAGTGCTGGAACTAAAGGCATGCACCACCACTGCCTGGCTGTATTAACTTATTCCTCTTTAGAAGTCACAGAATGGAATGACCTCCCAAAGATGGCCTCGCACTAATCCAGAGCCTGTGAATACGTCACCACAAACAGCAAAGACAGGAAAGAGTACAACAGGTGACATTTGATTGCCATGTCCCAGTTAACCCTTTTATGCCTTGGAAATAGCTGGAAGACAGTCGCTGAAAGACAAGGCTATGAACGTTCCTGAGATGTCAACAGTCAGAGCCATTGTTATATATGTGAAAGGGATATAGAATCTAGATAGACACACGCAGATGTGCCCACCGTTGTTGGGGCAGGTGTGAAATGGCCTTGTGTCTGGATAAAATGTTGAAACATCTCTGAAGCCTGGTACAAGCAAGAAGGCATTTTTCTGTTTTTATTTTAATGCAAAATAGCAAACAGCTGGTGTTTACAGGTTGGGTGAGTCAAACTGAAGAAGCTAGGGGAAAGATTTGCCTCATCACAGTAAATCTACCAGGACGCTCATCTGATTAAATCAAATGCTGAGGCCAACTCCAGTGGACTCTCCTTTGTGTCTCTGTGCCTCCATTTGTGTGTTCATACCCAGAGCAAAGTTGTCCAAAGATGAGAGGACACAGAGCATTGGGTGGTTCTAACTAGCAGGAAGCGGGATGCTCCAGCAAAGCCTTGCAGTTAGCACTGAATACTTAGTCTTCTAGTGCGTACTTAAAGAAAGCAACCGTGGAGTGAACTGTCATCGTAAACTTTAACTACAGTGGAAGAAAACAACCAGGCATAGGGAAAACGGACCTCCCTCCACAGTAAATAAGAGAATGGAATTTTAAATAGACTTTTACAACTGAATGACAAATACACACACACACACACACACACAATTGCAATTCTTGGTCTTGGGACTGGAGAGTTGTCTCAGTAGTTAAGAATATCCTCTGTTCTTGCAAAGGCTCCTGGTTGGTTTCTATTACCGTGTCAGATGACTCACAACTGAGTATAGCTTCGATTCTGAGAATCTGACCTCCTCTTCTGCATGAGAACGTCTGTATGGCGACCCACAGATACATATATAACAGAAGAACATGCATTCACATGTGTGTGTACCAACACACAGATACACATATGTCATAGACATAAAAATAAAACAAGTCTTAAAAAACTAAAACAATAAAACCGTCCATGAAGTTTTTCTTGAAATAACTATTGACAAATTTGAAGAAAATGGTCACAAGATAAAATTGAGCAATTAGGAGTTTTTAAAGCGGCCAAAGGCACATTTTATAGGTGATTGGATTATGAGTGGTATTTTAATAACATTTTTATAACTATTCTAATTAAAGCTAAACATAATAAGTGAGACATGCAAAGAAAATCCATGTTATACCAATTTACTAGATTTTGTTTTATTTCCAAGAATTCTTTTTTTTCATTACTAATGTTAGTGTTTCCAAATCTTGTTTATTTTGTTTTCTCTGGAAAACTAGCAAGTTTTTCCCCCCATTGTACCCAGGTTACTAGTATTATTAATTCTTGTGATACTATCAATAACATTTAAATACGAAAGAAAAACTTTGGATTTTTAGCAGGATGTTGAGAATGACCTTAAATCAAATTCTAAGATTATAATTGTGTGGATAGTCTGAACTGTACACTGCCTTTGAAATAATTTCTTACTTGTTGGGTGGTGATTTTACAGATCTGCACATCTATGTCCTTATATTAAACAGGATCACTAATTTGTGTGTGTGTGTGTGTGTTTATATGTGAGTGCTTGTGTGTATGTGGGTATGTAAGTATGTGTGAATGTGTATATATGTGAGTGTGTATTGTGTGTGTGAGTGTGTGTGTGTGAAAGAGAGTGTGTGTGTGTGTGTGTGTGTCTGGGTGTGAGTATGTGTGTTTTCGTGTTCAGGCCAGAGGTCCACCTCAGATGAGGCTCATTCCTCAGCCATTGTCCACCTTGTTTTCTGATACGGTGTCTCATTAGCCTGAAACTTGCTGATTTGGCGAGGCTGGCTAAGCATTTAATTGACCTGTTTGTGACTCCTATGTGCTGGGATTACAGGCTGGTGATCATCTCATCTTCTTCGTCTATTTGTTTATTTATTTATTTTATTAACATGCATTTGGGAGATCAAACTTAATTATCGCACTTCCACAGAGATCAGCTTGGTGGCTGACAGAGCCAGCGCCCCAGTCTCCTAAGCAAATCTATTCTATTTTCTTTTTTAAGACCTCAATGACATTAAATTATATATATTATATATAATTACATTTTTATAACAGTATATAATATGTACCATATATTAAGCATTATGTGTATAATATATAATATATGATATATTTGACAATAAAATTTCATGTGTATTCATAAATAGTTAAAAACATCTTATGGTTATTAGAAACAGATGATTTTCCTTTTCAGAGAAATAACTAAAATCTTCCTTTCTTTCTGGGTCTTTCTATCTTACCTGAAGTCATCTTTGTTACAACTGATGTAACATCCCATTTCTCTAGCAAAGTATTACCTGGCTGAAGAATGCTCAGGAAATACCTCATGAATGTAGGCAAGGAGGTAAGGAATATTGTACATACCAGAACTTATCAATGTTATATACAGATAGACTGCAGCTTCTGAAGTGATCTTTGACACAGAGAGACATTCATCACCCTCTTTTACACTCAATGGATGGAGTTAAAAACAAACTCAACCGAAAGCAAAATGCTTTCAAGTTGTCCTGAACTTGCCTGAATAAATCTTTAGATGAAGGAGAAAGGAAAAGGAGGCAGGAATGTAAATTCGATCCATTTTGATAGAGATAAGCCCTGTACTGCAGTTGCCACTCTTAGTGCTTAGTGAGATAGAACATATTTCACCATGCTTATTTTGTTTATCTTTCTTACTGTAGCTAGCTCTTTACTGATATCCTGAGCGCTAATATATTTCCTTCAGTCCCTCCACAAAGAGTATCATCAATGTATCAACTGTAAAAGCTATTTTTATGTTTTATAAATAATACCAATGAATAAAATAAACCTGAATTAACAAACGATGAATTATCTATGTTAGATGAAGGAATGTGACTGTTTTAAAAGACAAACATTGACCTCATGATTAATTTTTAGACCAATACAACTAGACTATAAATATGCAGAAGAGTTAAGCCCCAATGATATGATTTATAATGAGGGAGGCTATGGGTGTCCTTAATCACTTCTGTATTCTTTTATTTGTATTTCTTGTAGTTAAAACATTCAGAATGCCTACTGGCATTTGCGATCTGAACATATGCTCAGACGAGATAAAAATGATCTAACTTTGAAGCACAGAGCTTGTCTTCCTATGTAGGATATCCTTCCCAAGCCCAAAAGTCACATGACTGGCTGCCGCTTTGAAAGTGTTTTATTTTTTTCCCTTTATTTCCACTTGCTTATTTTCCGCTGCAAAGTTAAACTTTTATGTTTCAAGGGCTTGTTCTGCTGTGGCAGGGAGTCCGCCATGCACCATCCACCCAGGTTTCAAATCACTCAGGAGCCTAGACCCTTTGTTCCCGTAATGGCTTACCACGCTGGAGCTTCAGCTCCACGGACTCCAGAGACAGTGAGTGTCACACGGGTGACTTTTTAAAGCAGTTTAGGTTGAATTTTTGTGTCGATCAAAGTCTCTTACCGTAAGTGCGAAAGTCAAAGACGTCCTTTTTAACTTCCCTTATCTGTGAAAGTGGGCAGCACAGCTCTGAGCATCAGTAATATTCCTCTTCTGCACAATTCCTGCTACTGTCGGACATTGACTTTGCTGCTAATGGTGCATTGCCTTTAACTTTATTATGCCCAAAGTTTCTTCACTTTGAACAATGTTCAAAATATGTGATACTTAAAAAATGAAATTTTTAAAAAAGTGAACAGTTTGGAGAGGATTGCTCCCACATCCTGTTCATAGTTATGAAGATAAATCTGGGGAAAAATTATAATTCAAAATGCATTATTAAGGATCGTAACAAGATCTAGTGAAATGTCTTCATGGAAAGGATGCTGCAGTCTGAGTTTGATCTCTAAGACCTACAGGATTGGAAGAGAGCATCAACCCTTCTAGTTATCTCTGATCTCCACACCTGTGCCATGCCACACTGCATCCAGACACAAACCCACCCGCACACAAGATGAAACACTGGGTGTATTCAAACCTTCAAAATATGCAGTCATCTCTCTGATAAGGTTGAAGGTGAGCAAGTATGTGAAACAAACTAATAGCTAACATTGTGAATGCATGTTCGGCTAGGTGGAAATTCACAGACTTAAATGAGCATTCACTGCACTGAACTCTACCAGCCTTTCCATCTTGATTTTGCTAGTTCCAATGCTCTTTTTCTCCCTTGCTCATCCAGTCCAACAAAGATCTAATTAATGATAAGACAATAAACAGTTTAGGTAAAAGTGTCTATCCATAGCAATGTACTTTCTTATTCTATAGCAACATGTTATGTATTAAGTCTGATGAATATGACAAGCAAAAATTATTAATAATATACTGTCACTTCAGCAGAGGCACAGGTGGGTCACTGAGGCTTGATGGTTGCCAACCCAGCTCCAACTTCAATGAGAAACCATAAAGTCAACCATTGGTGTTGGGATTAATGAGTCCTGGCCTTCAGCTGGATGATGGGACTAATGAGTTCAGGCCTTCAGCTGCTCTTCCCTCCTAGAACCTTCTAATTAAAGTTACTAGAAACTGTACCTAGTTTAGAGGCTCAGAGGATGGGATTATCACCTGTTGGCCATTGACTGCAGTATATTTAAGCCTACAATGGTGTTAATAAAAGGGGGCTTTCTGAACCAGTGTTGGGAGGTCTGTGTGTTGGTCTGTCTCTGTGTACGTTGGTCTGTCTCTGCGTGTGTATTCTCAACCTCCAGCCCCTTGCCTGAAGCTCGCGAACTGGGTTCTAGTTCACAGAGCGCAGACACAGGGATGTGGTGTGTGGCACATTGGAGTTAATTAAAATATTATGCAAACTACATGGAGGTGTATTAATCATATTATTAATGTTCCATATGAAGCAAGTGCTGTTTTGAGTTCCTCAAGGACTGCCTCCATGTTCGGTGGGTTTTCTAGTACAAGCATATTAGTTGCCAATACATTTGTGTTCTGTGTTTTTTTTTATAACTTGCTTTTCTTTGCATAGGTCTTTTTGTTGTATTTCTATTCCAACTGCAATAAATACTGTCGCAAAAATCAGTATGTACTCACATTGATATTTGTTTCACACTGAGCTTGGAAAACTTCATAGAGAAGTCTTGTATTTATTAGTACTTTTGTAATTAAATTCATATTTGGTTTAAAGGAGCTTTTCAACACAGAACTCTTGGAGGAGAAATACGTGTGTGTGCATGAAAGAAGGCTTGCATGACCACTGTCCCAAGGTTGCTGGTTCTGAATTATTGCTGCATTAAGACTGAGGGTAAAACCTGTGTGAGACCTAATAGCTGGCCTTTATGAATCTAACAATAAGTCCTTTCTTGTAGTAGATGCTACAGAGGTATAGAACTCAGACACAAACGATCACAGCAGCTAATATCTGAGAGGCAAAATGGACTCGCACGTCCCATTACATGGGCACATAGATTGCAAAGCCAGATGATGAGAACAGATGTCAAGGAGCCATTTTTCATACCCTCTGATTTGCAGCTATGGACCCCCCATTTATCACCTCAGATGGGAACAGTTAATTTGATAGTGAGCGTGTTGGTTATTAGCCAGTTTCTACATGAGTCCTGTGTTTGTGGACGCTGATTTGTAGAGATATGATCAAAGACCCACTCCTAACATGATTTCTGTGTTTCTGAGTTCACCAACATATATAATGTGGATGGGGGAATGTATGCCCTCTCATGTGGATGAACATAAATTGGGTGTTGGCAAAGAAATAATGAAATGTCATGGCTGAAATATACCATGGTTAATCTAATTGTAGATTCTGAGTAACTGAAAATCAGAGCCTCGTACTGACGCAGAGAAAAACAGGCTTTACTTACTTTGTATATTTGCTTGTAACTGAAGCAATCATTAAAGTATTTCTGGCAATGTTTATACTTTAATCATCTTCAAATTTGATTTAATTTTTTTCTCCACTAAGGAATAATTTTGCTGTATAGAGAACACCATCTTTCAAGTTGCCTATTAGTTATGCTAATGCAAAACTATTTCCAAGCAGCCAATTTCTATAGCCTGACATGAAACTGAAATTTAAAAATAATACTATTTAAGAAAGAAGTCTGGGCTGATGCTATGGTTTGGCATGCAAAGGCACTTGACACTAAGTATGATAAAAAGAAATTCAATTTCTGGGGCTCTCATGTTAGAAAGAGAGAGCTGAGTCCAGACCGTTGTCCTCGGATATTCTTACTTTCATTTAAAAAATGGGTCTGGACAACATTGAAAGATAAAATACGCATGCTAGAATGCATCCTATCTGCAATTTCATCTTAATTTGGGAAAATAATCACTCTCTTATTTTTTCCCCAAGATTTGTTGAGAGATTTCGGTTCCTCCGTCCATCCTTCTTTGCCTCTGTCCTTTTGGTGTTAAGGATGGGATCAGGGCATCAAGTTTTTATTTTATGACTCTCTTTCTACTTTGCCTAAGTATTCTGTAATAAAAAAAAATAATCAAGCACTTTAGTCAGAGCGCTGAAAAATGAATTGAATCCTGAGCTAAGGGAGTGTGATCATGTTGCCAACAGTGTGAGACTTTCAAGTTTTACATAAACTGATGACTTTAATAATTACCAAATAAATTGGTGTAAATGATTTTGCGTACAACCAGTTGCTTGCCTAACAGGAGTCCTACATGTCTCTGAACACATGTGTGGGCTCAGATCTGGCCTACCTCTATTCTGAGAACTTTCATTGTCTGCTGAGCACGAGTCAGCCCCCAAAGCTCTTCGGGAATTGCATATGTGGGCCACTGAAGTTAATTGAATATTCCACAAATGCGTGAAGGATGAGCTTAACAGATGGACAATTGTGGGCTAGGGTTGTAAGTGTTAAAAATCTTCTCTATGGAAACTATTACAATTCTTATAACATTGTAGTTTTACTTTAATCCCAAAAGTCAAGAAGAGATGTACATTTTGCCTCTCTCTCTCTCTCTCTCTCTCTCTCTCTCTCTCTCTCCCTCCC
>NW_026067911.1:8706867-8717750 GCF_014885135.2 Alexandromys fortis | reverse complement strand
TTTCTCAGGAAATTTGGGATCAACCTACCCCTGGACCCAGCAATACCACTCTTGGGAATATACCCAAGAGATGCCCTATCATATGACAAAAGCATTTGTTCAACTATGTTCATAGCAGCATTATTTGTAATAGCCAGAACCTGGAAACAACCTAGATGTCCTTCAGTGGAAGAATGGATGAAGAAAGTGTGGAATATATACACATTAGAGGACTACTCGGCCATAAAAAACAATAACTTCTCGAATTTTGTTTTTATCATTTTCTAGAATGGCTTGTGGTCAGCAGAGCAAGACTGTTTCATTCCCGGTTAGTTAGAAACACTTTAATTGTAAAATGTCTGTTTGAGAATAAAGGACACAAGAAAAGCATGCTATGATTACAATGGCAATGCCTCCAAGTCGATTTTTAATGATTTGTGCATCTAAATAAAGGTTTACAAAATGCCAACAATTTCTGATTAAAGTGCCGATTTTCTCAGTTGGCTGTGTGCTCAGGGAATGCTGGGTCAGCTGTGCATAGCCCTCATTATTAAATACTCCTTCACAGCAGGTGGACATGCTGTGTCTGGTGGTTTTAAGAGTGAGGGCTTAGAGCTTCAATGGTTTTGTGCGCTACACATAGATGTAATTATTCTAGATATTTGACAAGCTTGAATACCAGATTTAATTTGCTACCTCCCTCTTTGTCACGGACTTGTTGCTAAGAAAGATATAAGGAAATAAAACCTAGTTACTTTTTTTTTTTTACTTTTGAGATTTTCATACCTGTGTACAATGAGATATTATTTTATCTGTCCCCCATTTATCCCCTCTAAGGTCCCTCACCTTGCTTTCAACTTATCCTCTCTTGTCTTCATATCTTTTTTTACTAACTCATTAAGTTCAGTTAGGGTTTGCCCATATGTACATATGTTTGATTAATCAAACTTAATGTTAATAAAAGTAATAAATGTTATAAATAAAATGAAATAAAGGGAGATCAAACTATTTCTGGGATATTTTAATTTTTATCGAATCAGAGCTCACTAAAATCATTTCCATCAATGACAAGTGGGCTGGGTCTTTAAACTAGCTTCTGTGAAGGAGGCAGTGGTCCTGACACTGAGGGACAGCATAGGTTTGCTTCTGCTTTGGGTATAATTTGTGGTTTTCTTTAGCTGTCAAAAAGTCTGAATGGGTCATTGCCACAAGAATTGTATAAAAATCGGGCAGGTTTTATCTATAACATCTAGTGAAACCATTAATCATTCTTTATCATTGAAATCCACCCTCTCCCTACTGTACTATAAGTACTACGTAAAGTGTTTTAAATGTTGGCCTGTTATTGATGTTGTCCTAATAAGTCAGTCATTCCAGAAACAAAACAAAACAATGTTCAGAAAAATCAAGACATTTTATCTCTCTTTTCTAACTACATAGCCCTACTTCTGCCTGTCTGGCTACAAGATTTATGAAGAAGTCCTTGTTGGAAATCAGTCTCTTATTCACTCTAAGGAAAAATACACATTCAGTATGTGACCCGTGTGGTCGTCTGGTTAGACATGCTTTGACTACTGTCCATGGAATGTGGAAAAGAAATTTGGAGGTTTCGTGTTGATAATTCTAATCTCTCTCAGGATAATCTACAAGTTAAGTAGAATTGTCTGGAGTGTCCTCTTCTCAGTGACTGCATCTGTGTTTGCAGCCCCTCCCCAACCCCAGTAGCAATTTTCTTTCATGGCCCCTCAGGAGCATCCCTTGGTTGATGTGCACATATTTGGTGGAAGTGTTTGTTTTACTGAAAATATTCCCCAAATCCCTGGCACTTTATCAACAAAGCAATCATTCATTTTATTCAGTATTTCCTTGTCCACTTTAACTCCAGAGTCAATGCCAGGAGCCTGGAATATGGGCTGGAGATCAACAACACATCAAAGCCTGAAGCAGATCTGTGAAGCGGTGAGGTCTTGGCGCCTAACACCTCTTCTTATGGCTTGGGAGAGAAAATGGTATGGGTGTGAGTTCTACTTAGCAGTGTCTCATGACCAAGCACCACCCAATAAGACAAAACCTGGCTTTTCTGATACAATTAGTAATCAATTCCATTGTTAGTATGATAAACAAAAGCCAAGATTATGGGGCAGTAAGTTACAACGAAAACATTTAAAATCCTGAGAAATCTTTGAGTAGCTGTTTACCCTGAACTGAAAAGCAGAGGTTGCCTGGATGGTCCAAAGAACCTGAAAGAAGAGTTTGAATGAAAAGATATTTATCAAAGAAGCTGTCATGTAGCTACTGAAATAAGCAGAGACTTCCGCAGGAGACAGTAATGATGGGTCGTTATCCCCAAAGGCAGAATCAAATTCTATGGGGCTTCTCCAAAAGAGTTGGAATGCTTGCCTGTTTTCAGGGAGTGCTGTTGATTCCCATTATCTGAATGAAAACATGGAGTAGTAATACATCTCAATGAAGCTCAAGCCCCTCAATTTACATCACCTCACTGAGGAGGTGACTCCACACTAGTGTCCTGTGCCCCTTTCCTTCTGGGACATTGATATCTTTCCCCTTAAGTTGTTTTTTTTCTTATTTATTTTTAGACATGGTCGCACTCTACAGCCCAGCGTACCCTACGCTGTTCTAGAATACATAATGTTCTGACCTCCAAATCAACTAATCCTCCTGCCTCAACCTTCCAAGTGCTAGGAATACCAGAGTGAGCCAATACTCCAGGATATTATAATTTTTCATTTATTTTTGGCTAAAGAATTCCTTTAAAGAATAAGAAAATAAAAGTCTGACTTGAATTTTATGCTTCTTAAATTTCAAGATATTTAAAGGTGAAAATAAATATTTAGGATTTTATAATTTCTGATTTCATATTAGCAACCCCTAAGAAGCCAGTGCAAAGAGACGTGATCTTAGAAACCTGCCTGGAAGACAGCTAATACTGCATACACATTAGCAATGACAGTATCTCATTTTCATGATAGGGAATGGATTTAGTGTGTCTGCCAAGGTCACACAGCATATGCAATATATGCATTCTAACTACTCAATAATTGTCCCAAACTGTTTGTTTTTTGAAGGAGTCTTGGTCTTCTTTACTATAAGTCTGAGTTCTAGGCATTCACACTGTTCTTGGAATGTCATGGTTAATAGGTTCTTGGGGGAAAAACAAGAAAACTCAGTACAGCACAGGCACACACACACACACACACAATGTTCCTGTGTCTTACTCTTTCTTTTTGGTACTTTTTTTTTTTTAATGTAGCCCTTTCTTTCCTCAAGTCCTCCCTCCCTCTTCCCCTCCCTCTTCCTCCTCCTCCTTTTTGGTAAAGTCTCACTATGTAACCCAAGCTGGCTTGAACTTGCTATCCTCCTGCATCAGATTCACAAGTGCTGTGTTTACATGAAATCTAGCCTCTTAGTTATTTGCTAACTTCCATGAATTTCTTTCTATCCCGAGCACTCCAGCTCTTAGCATCCATTTTCCTTTGAGCGCTGGTCTATATTAATATAAAATACTGAATTAACTGTGTTCAAGCCACAGTTATCAACAGAGCCACTGAGGTCTCTGTATTCATTGCTAACAGTCAGGCACCTAGCATCAAACGCGAACAAGCAGATGGCTCTCTCTGAGGCTGTTTGGATGCATTGATTTTTTTTTTATATGTTGTTATTTGGAGTCTGAAAGTTATTTGTTTATGGTTCGGTGCGGTTTGGAGTTGATCTTTTAAAATTTTGTTTCACTGTTCAGTAGATGAAATTTTAACATGGTTCAAAAGTCAACGGCACACTAAAATGTAACGTCCAGAAACCTGTTAGCTCAAGTTTCTTGCACTGCCTTCTTCCCTGTCTGTCTGGAGGATGGTTATCAATCTGCTGTATATTCTTCTTCATTGCACAAACATTACCTTCTCTTTTCTTCTCTTTTCTTGCTTATAAAACAACAAAATATTGAAGTATATGGTATTCTTTGAACATTATTATTTTTTTTTAGCAAACCGAAAGCCCAGTTACAATGAACTAGAAAATGGACAAGATGATATATTTACAAAATAACCTTGCCTTGTTGAAGTCGGTGTCTCACCAGCGCTCCAGAGGCATGAGGGTGCGGAGTGCAAGGCCATTTTCAAAACTATTAACGGGGAGGTTAGGGAGCTTTATAGATTTACTTAGCTTAATGTTTTCATAAAAGCCAATTGCATTGTTTAAAATGAATCATTTTGTTATGAGAAAAATACCACAGGCCTGTGAAATTTAGACTTTAATATTAAATGTTTAATGTTAAAATATATAAAATATTTGTGGGTAGTTATGTATTTAGTTTAAAGGTCAAAGTGGGTGTCTGATAGAATTGAGCACGTTTCATGATTCTTAAGGAAGTGTCACTCAGCAGTGTGTCAATGACTTCACTATTGTATGGACCAAAGCTGGCCTTGAACCCCTGTTCCTCCTGTCTCTAGAGGGCCAGGTTCATCGACCTGCATCACCATGTCATCTATACTTTGAAATATCCCATTTTGTCTTAACTGAGTTTTGAGTACTATGAAGAATGGGCAAACTACATAAAACATGTCTTTCTATTTATTGTGTTATCATTGCTCTTTTTTTTTTAATTTTTAAATCAGTGCTGAGGATGAAATCAACGCCTTCTGCCTAAGAACCCTCCCAGCCAGCAGCCTTCAAGTCTGAGCAGAGCACCTTGGAAAGTGAGTCGGGGTCTATTGCTCCACCCATAGGGTTGCCAGTGTGATTCGGGATCATTTCAAGAAACCAACGCCGTGTGGTCTGTTCCGCCAGTCCTCCCTTATGTCTGATAGCTAAACCATGCATTGATCGTATTACTTAACTAAGTGAAAGTTCCTGTTTCTTAGTTCCTGTTTCTTCAGTGTCAACTCTTTACTCAGCCGATGATCCATGCGGCATGTGAAATATAACACTAGAGCCCTGTGCAAGGGCTCTGTCCCTTGCAAGTGTTTAGCACTAGCATGAATTCTGATATTCTGCTCCTCTGCTGATTGGTTAAACAAAGGGTGAGTCCCGGCATGTACTTCTGAAGATCTGAGCTTTGTAAGAGCGCCTTTATTTTATGTAATCACTAGGATGAATGTTCTGTAATAATAAATAATAAATCATTTGAAGCAATTAAACGGCAGAATCAGAGACTGAGGAGATGACTCAGAAGTTAAGAGAGAAGGAAATTGGTTCCCAGCACTCACACGGGGTGTCTCATGGTCACTTCTAACTCCAGCTTCAGAAGAATCTGGTACCTCAGTAGGCTTCTGCTGGCACCTGCATGCACGTGCCAATACACACACACACACACACACACACACCTGCATGGGTGTGAGCTGGGTTCTCTGTGTATATGTTTTGGCTGTTAGCTTGAGGTTTTTGTGGGACTTCTAACAGTGGGAGTGGGTGTTCCTCTGACTCTTTTGCCTGCTCTTGGGAGCCTTTTCCTACTACTAGGTTTCCTTTCCCAGCCCTGATAGAGAGGTTTGTGCTTAGTCTTATTGTATCTTATTAGGCATTCTTAGGCGGATATCCCTGGGAGGTTTGGTCCTTTCTGAAGGCAAAGGGAAGAGCAGTGGATCTGGGGAGAGGGGTGGTGGTGGGGAACTGGGAGGAATGGAAGGGGGGGAAACTGTGGTCTGGGAGTTCTGGGAGTATTGAAAGCAAACACGAAACACATTTTTAAAACGTACTGTTTAAAAAAGTTACTTTTCTTGTTGTGACAAAATATTAGGAAGAACTTAAGGAATGAAAGGAATAAATGGTTCCTATTCGATCACAGTTTAGAACACACACAGTTCACTGTTGCCAAGGAGGTAAGGAGCCCAACCTGTGGTTGCTACAGCACGAGGCAGCTGGTCACACTGAGTCCACGGGCCGGAAGCAGAGAGCTATGACTGCTGGCTACCCTGTCCTCATTCAGCCTTAGAGCCTGCTTATTCAGGATGGGACTGCTCTGCTCAGTTAAACCTCAGTGGAAACATCCTCACAGACACACCCAGAGCTGAGTCTCCTGGGAGACTCAGATCTTGTCAGATTGAATATCATCAGCTTTCTCTGTGGATTCAGTGAATCAGTCTTGGACTTTTAATCCTCTAGAACCATAAGCCAAATAAATTTCTCCTCTCCAGTACACAGCAACATGAAACGGACTAAAGCACCTTCATGAGTATAATATTGTTAACCCATTTCAGCTTCAGTGGCTGAGACGACATTGGTTAGGATAAACAAAGCAGCAGACAGCACCATCTTAGATGTTCTAAGCCCCTTTAACATAAAACTTGAATGCAAACACAAGGTCTTCATGATAACCCCAGTCATCTCTTCTAGACTACATGGAGGGTAATCGCAGAGCAAAACCTTCCATTTGCGCCCGCCCAGCATTAATCTATGCCAGAGAAATGTTTATTTTTCACGTAGCTATTAGTGACAATTACTGAGGGATTTAAGAGCTCTGATTATTTTGTTAATGTAAATTTGGCTTTCTTAACATTTCTATAATTTTATTTTATGACCCAGATAAATATGATCCTCCAAGGGAAAAGTGACTGAAAATATATAATACCCATCAGGTCTCAGGTTTTGTTTTCTCATCTGCAGATCTGAAAAACACATTCCATCTCCATCCGCAACTTCACTTCTTAGAAGTTGTCTTAAGAACTTTATCTGCATGAAATGTTTGGTGAGTTCTACATAACTGGAAAAATTTTCCAGAGATATTATTATTAAATTACCAGGAATAAAAAAATGATACATGCTTGGGATTTCAGAACTATTTGGCGAAACAGTCTGAGTCTTCCATATTAATGAGGTGGGTTAGGCACTCGCTGCTTTCTCTGGGCTCACTCATCGTGTCTCTCTGCTCAAAATCAGTGAGGTTTTGTACTTTTGTGCATGCTGATGGAAACCACGATGGCAGAATGAGCCCCATGTGGGAAGGACAGCTATTTTTAGGGAAAATTAATTTCCAGTATTTTTTTTTTGTCTATTAGTTGTGTTAAAATCTTCAAACCTGGACTGGAGAGATGGTTCAGTGGTGAAGAGAACTTACACTTTTCAGAGGATCTCGTTTGGTTCCCAGAACTCAGGTAGAGCAGCTCACAACCACCTATGGCTCCAGTTCTAGGCGATCCAACACACACGCACGCGCACACATGCATATACACATGCAATATGATCACAAACATACACATATTATACATACATATACACTAAAACTGAATAAATGTAACTTTTCTCCTTGATTATTGGAAGTTTTTTTGCTAAAACAAAAAGAAACAAGCTTAAGTCTTTATGCAATTTTCTTTTTTCTAATTTTTTATCATCTTTATTGAGCTATATATTTTTCTCTGCTCCCCACCCTTCCCCCCCTCTCCCCTTCAATTCTCTCCCATCATCCCCATGTGGTGTGGGAGAATTGTCTGTATTCTCTCAAACATGTTTTAAATAAAAGCTGATTGGCAGGGCAAGAAGTATAGGTGGGTCAACCAGACAGGAAGTCGAGGCAGGGAGATGAGAACAAGACTGTTCTGGAAAGCAGGAAGCTCCCTCCACATTCCATCCTAGACCACTGAAGAAGCAGCATGTGAGCTGCCCCTCTGAGCAAGGTACTGAGCCACGTGGCTAACATTGATAAGAATAATGGGTCAATATAAGTTACAAGAGCTAATAAGTAGCCTGAGCTAATGGGCCAATCAGTTTTATAATCTTATGGAGACCTCTGTGTAATTTTCTATGGGGCTTGCTGGCTTGTTGGGGTACCAAGCAGGACAGAAACCCCAACAAGCAGGCCTCCTCATGTTACACCCATGCTCCCAATTTACTCTGGAGATCATGTCTTTTTCCATTTCCCGTGTAGATTAGATCCACATATGACTCTCTTAGGGTCCTCTTTGTTGTCTAGGTTCTCTGGAGCCCACAAACAGGGCCCACTATTTCATGCCTTTTAGGTATGCAGGATGTCAGAGCTGCTTCCCTGCATGGCTGGTAGTCCACATTCACCTGCTCATTATTTTTAGAAGTTGTCCAAAAGTTAGACCTATCAATATTCCTTGATAATTGAAAGGCAATCAAAAAAAGTAGTCTGTTTTCTACAACTGAAGCATCGGGATAAGGAGTGTGGGAAGGACATTATGAAAGAACAGTGAAGAGTTTCCAAATTAATTTTCGCTCAATAATTTCTAAGCCATGTAAGACATGTTAGTCACTAAAAGATAAGCTGTACTGTGGATGTACAAACAGGAAGTCCTTCAAAACCCAATTTACATCATTTTCCTGTCTTGTACCAAATATGCATTTGATGTATTTCACCCTTTAATCTTGGCCTTCATTTGTCTATGAGGCCTGCCAGGTTCCCGCCATGGCAACAGCACAGAGACCCAGAGTAAGGCTGAGTTCAGTGTCATTAATAACCCGGCCTCTTCTTCCCTCACCTCATTTAAACTAATGGATCATATGTGGCCATTTTCTTTCAACTGCATCCAAGAACATTTCAGCACAGGAGAGGGGGCTGTGAACTTGCTCATGACCACAAGCTTGCATTTATTTGCCAATTAGGACAAGGGAGTGTGATACCTCATCCCTCTGGACAAAAGTCACCCTCAATTATCTGCCTAGGAGTTGCACCATGGGCCAAAACAATTACATTTTTGTTACTTAAATTATCATAGGAGAATTTATTTCTGAGACTATAACAGGGTTTCTATATCTGGAAGCTGTCACCACGCACATAGGCTAAACCATTCGGGTTCTTTTTGCATAGTGAGGTTTCCATTTCCTCCTTGTACCACTCAGTTTGATCTGCTAAGTTCTCATTTGTGTCTGGAAATCTTAAAAGTGAAGTGAACCCCAAAAAGGTTAGAGAGCACTGGAGGAGAAGGGTGTGGTTTTTAGGTAGTGGCAAGAATTAAATTAGGGAGTCCACTGTAGATCATTTCAGCATGCAACATGTTATGAAAAACGAGCTGGGGTGTTACTGTAGCCAAAGGGAATGGAGTTTAATAGAGGGCTGTTGCATGACTGAAATATGCCTAGTGGATGGACAGGTAAACTGTGTCCCCTGAAAGTGATGTCCCTAGGAGAAAGATGGCTCCAGCATACAGTCAAATTTAGAACTCCCCAGGGTTGAGAGGAAGATTGGTTGCCAATTGCTCAGGCAGCCCCCAGGGTGACTCTGACTTTAAGCCTCTTTGTCCTGGGCTGGGAGCTTTGATGCTCATTCCTGAATGTGGCAAGAGTACTGTCGGTTTTATTCCCTGATCGGACAGTCTGTGATTGAGCTCTGACGTGTCACCGAGGCAAGAGCATCTGTTCTCTGGACTTTTGACTCTGAGTTGGCGAGTCTGTGGAGTGACCCTGGATAAAGCCACAGGAAGCTTCATGCCACTATTAGGATCAGATTCACAAGCCAAGTTCAACCCCACTGAGTTAAAGACCCAGACCATAAAAAATATCGTTTGAGACATGGCCGGATTAATTGTCTCTGGTTGGTCCAGAACTTGCTCTGTTAATCAGAGCTGGCCTTTTTCCTCAGTGTCCCTGTTAAATGGGGTTCAGACATGAGAGTCACACCCCTTCCTCTTCCCACAGTACTTCAATGTTGGAATCTATAGGGAATAACTATACGACAGGAGAAGATGCAGAGAGACTGGTGTCTGTTCTCTCTAGCCAGTAACTTGTAGACAAGGACCAGACAAGTGTTCATTGATGGAAAAAAGGAATGCTTCTTATAGTCAGGTTTACTGATACAGAAATTTTTCTAAATTTAAAAAAAAATGAATTTAGAAAAATATGTAGCCTGCAAATAAGAACACATAGATTTTACCAAAAAAAGTAACAAAGGGCTCTAAGGCTTCTAAATAGGCTGGTCTACTTTTCTACTTCATGTTGTATCTAAGATACATGTGAAAATATCAAAGAATTTGGAAGATGAAAATTTAGAAATAGGAATGTTTATTGATTTTCACTGATCTAAGGAGAGTTGACACTTGTTCTTTGCCATCGTCTTTCCTGAGGAATCATTTCTTTTCTTTTCTTTGATTTTAGAGACAGGGTTTCTCTGTAGTTTTGGTGCCTGTCCTGGAACTAGCTCTGTAGACCTGAGGAACCATTTCTATTGGTTCTTGTTCTCATTGTTTTCTTTAGCTTAGCTCTCACTGATTTATAGAATAATAAGGGTTCTCGAACTGTTCAGCATGTTTTTTTTTTCTCTACCAAATTAAGAGCAGAAAGTACTTTTGACGATTTGCCTTTTTCATCTCCAATACACTCACTTTATAAAATGTAAGAGTTGACAAGCAGATACTGCATCATGAGCAATATAATGCAATAGATACCAACGCGGCAAAACTGAAGTGCTCGGCTGGGTTACTTTATCCGGTTTACACAGGCCTGCTCTTGATAGCTGACTGGTGGTTAGAGAAGACCAAACCCTTTGCTCTCTGTGTGGGAAAGCAGTCTGCCATTCTCACACCAGTGACAGTGGCGTCTGTATGTTTCTCAACACGGAGTTGGGAGCTGCCGTTGTAAAGATCTACATCCTGGCTTCGAATCAGACGATGCCACTTACTGACTTTTCAAACCTGACCTTCCAGTTCTCAGGCTTCTGATTTGGGGTATTGGGTGAGTAATAGCCCAGACCTCAGAGATGTTTTAAGGATGAATTGGGATCCGAACAAAAAAATGCATTAACATTTATCAGCGCTCAAGGAAAGTTGATTTTAAGTGTTTAAAGTTAAAGTTAAGTTTAAAGTTCTTTTTATGTGTCTGCAATGCTTGAGTTAAAAAGAGGTTCAAACCATGCCACTTTGACAGACTGATTTAAAGGCATTGAGGCACCATTCGTTTTTCTGGTCCGAGTGATTATGATTGCTTGTTACCTAATGATA
>NW_026067911.1:8703090-8706825 GCF_014885135.2 Alexandromys fortis | reverse complement strand
TATATATATCACCACGTGAGCATGGGGGTGATCTCATGCCACAGAAATGAAACAGATGGCTTTCTAGCCTGAAGTAAGGCAACCTAAAACTGCTGTCTGTGAGGGTGGCCAAGGCCACTTGCAAGTGTGTGTTTACGAAATTAACACTCGATGTCAGTGATCGTTTAGGAAGACAAGCTCCGTCTTAGGATATACTCTCAGTATAGACACCAGCGTCGCTTGTGACTTGTTGGTTATTGTAGGTCTCCCACACGTGCAGCTCAGCTCGCAGTGTGTGGAGCCCAGCTGTCACTTTCGTTCATTCTTCCTCCCATAATGATTTCATTATATTTCATTCTTGTGTTCAATGAATAAATACAGCCAATTAACAAGTATATTCCAAGTGCTTTTAAATGTAATTTTAATGTAATGTTTATATAACTCATGAGTTTAGGCTTATTGTGGTACTTTCCTTTATATTGATTTAATTAGCACATTACACTGTTTGATTGTCAGGAATGTGTCCAATGGGCTCCGATTTTACTGGTGTTTGAGGCTTTTATTTGAACTCCGCAGCTATGTAGAAGATCTGAATTTGAGTCAGAAATCTTTTCGATACGTTTTTATTTTGTGCATTATTCTGGTGTTTAAAACCTCAAAAATGAAGTGTGTAACATATCTCAGTGTTGCTCTTTAATAAAGACTTGGAACATTTTTGAAAAAAAATAAGTGTAATTTGATGTTATCTTTAAAGGAAATGCAAAGTTTTAGAAAAGGAACAAAAAGCTGGTGAAAAAAATGACTAATTTTTTTTAATCTTGGAGTTAAAACAGTCATTGCAAATGGTTGTAATCACAACAACCATCATTTTTGTGACAGGAAGATGTTCATTTTTTCAAAATATACAGGGAAATTGGGGGATGGGGAGACCTGTGAATCCCTGCAGTAGTGACTTTGATCTTACTCTCAGATTCTTCTATTAGTTCCTCAGTTTCTAATTAAGATGAACGGCTGAGAGAGGTCAAGGCGAGCTGAAGGGCAGTGCGTTAACTGAAGCAATCAGGGATGTGTCAGCCTGTGCCTGTGGATATAACTACATGTATGCGATTCATAAATATGCTGATGCATAGAATATGCATGCTCTATGCCATAATTGTCCCGTTAAAAACAAGAGAAGACTACTTCTGCAAGCAGGCAACATTCCAGATTCTAAAATTCTCCATCCCGGGGAAAGGAGCACCGTGGAAGACTTGCCGGGTCCCCCACTGCTTCTGCAGGGTTTCAGGAAGTGCAGCACACACTGATGCTTTGGAGTTGGCAGAAACTATTTTAGGGAAGCCAGAGTGAGGTAAAAGCACCCATTGTGTAAGGATGGGTGAGACGACAAGAGGAATCCTCACTCTGTAACCCAGCCGGCCTAGAATGACTGGTATAGACCATCTTGGGTTTGAATTTAGGGTATTTTTCCCTCTACACTGCTCTAGTGCTGGGAATATAGATGTGTGCCTCCAAGAGTTGCTTAATATCTGTTAACTTTTAAGTAAACTTTTTATGAAGGTGTAGCTAAATGCCAAACATGCATTAATCCTTGAGGCTAGAGGTAAGCCTTCTTCCATCGGTCCTGTGATGCCAGTACTCCCCACAAGAAGATGAACATTACTGCATCAGAGAATCATCCAAGGGACCCTCCCCTAGTCTTCCTAAAGCAGTCATTTCAACCAGTAGGTAGCTATCCCTTTGACAAAACTCCATCTCCCAAAATATTACATTATGATTCGTAACAGTAACAAAATTACAGTTCTGAAGTAGTGGCAGAAATCATTTTATGGTTGAGGTCACCATAGCACAAGGAATTGTATGAAAGGGTTGCAATGTTAGGAAGTTTGCAAAACACTGTCCTTAAGTTACACATTGGTCTCTTCTGGTACTGCAGGTCGGTGTTGTCAACAGCAGCTTTTGATTAACCACACTGCACATTTACTTGCTATGGCAAGAGAGTTTCACTTGAGTAGTCAAGAAAAAAAAAATCTAGATGATTCAAAGCTTCTTGATTGTGCAAGAGGCTAGCTAATAAGGAGGAACTGGGTAGTAATGTTGGCCACAGAACCAAACCCACTGAAATTAATGTAGAACCAAAAGTATAGACACAGATACTCTGGGTATTACTGAACCTTGCACCTGCAACTTTGGCATGTGCGCTACTCAATAATTCATTGCATGACGTACTTTGCAATAGTCAGCAAGAGCTCAAAAGAAATAACTTAGCTCCCCCAACAGAAGGGAATCTCCAGGAGAGCTGTGAACCATTGTTGAGAGTCCTTTTTGTGTCCTTATAAACACTATATTCACCTTCACTTTCTCTAGCACAAATGGCCATTGCTCAATGAGCCATGGAGACTGGGGATGGAATTAAATTGAGTGAAATAATGTCAGTGCCTGGGAACCCTTAAGAAGCATTTAACCAGAAAGGGCTTTGCTGAGAGGCACACACGGACACCAGCCATACTCTGGCTATAATTTGAAACAGAGTCCTGGTAGACCACTGCATCTGAAACTGTAGCCACTCCATTATTTTGTTAGCTTAACTTAGAACAAAGGAATATATGAAATAAAAATCTTTTTGTAGCATTTATCAAAATGTACACAGTATTTAGACATGTAAGTGAGGGTCATAGATGCCTGGAACACATTTTATTTGTATAAATTTATTTTATTTTATTTGGATTGTTTATAAACAATCCAAAATACAGTAGGAGAATTATGCTTAATTTTTAAAAATAATGCATGCAATTTTTTTTGCTAAAGTGCCATCAGGTCTGCTGTGCATTTTCCTAACCCCCTACAGTAATATTTAAAATGTGTGTGTATAAGTGTGTATAGGGGTGGTGTGTTAAGCAAACCATGAAATGGCTCCTCAAACTGTGCCTCCTGAGTTTCACATTTTTTAAAATTTGTTTCTATCATTTTCTTTTTTTTTTTACTTTTTTTTATTGAAAAAAAATTCCTGCCTCCTCCCAGCCTCCCATTTCCCTCCCCCTCCTCCCACCCTTCTCCCCCTCCCCCACTCCTCTCCCCGTCCCTCTCCAGTCCAAAGAGCAGTCAGGGTTCCCTGCCCTGTGGAAAGTCCAGGGTCTTCTCCCCTCCATCCAGGTCTAGGAAGGTGAACATCCAAACTGGCTAGGCTCCCACAAAGCTAGAACATGAAGTAGGAACAAAACCCCATGCCATTGTCCTTGGCTTCTCATCAGCCCTCATTGTCCGCCATGTTCAGAGAGTCCGGTTTTATCCCATGCTTTTTCAGTCACAGTCCAGCTGGCCTTGGTTAGCTCCCAATAGATCAGCCCCACTGTCTCGGAGGTTGGGTGCACCTCTCCTGGTCCTGACTTCCATGCTCATTTGAGATATCATCTTACACCTGTCAGAATGGCTAAAATCAAAAACACCAATGATAGCCTTTGCTAGAGAGGTTGTGGAGAAAGGGGTACCCTCATCCATTGCTGGTGGGAATGCAAACTTGTGCAACCACTTTGGAAAACAGTGTGGCAGTTTCTCAGGAAATTTGGGATCAACCTACCCCTGGACCCAGCAATACCACTCTTGGGAATATACCCAAGAGATGCCCTATCATATGACAAAAGCATTTGTTCAACTATGTTCATAGCAGCATTATTTGTAATAGCCAGAACCTGGAAACAACCTAGATGCCCTTCAATGGAAGAATGGATGAAGAAAGTGTGGAATATATACACATTAGAG